>NC_135818.1:66047326-66266817 GCF_964213995.1 Mustelus asterias | reverse complement strand
AGTGGTTTGGATTTTCTATTCTACATCGCTCCTGTTTCAGTGCCTTAGGTCATTTTACTGTTTTTATCTCAGCACATGCAGTAATCACCAAGCCGGCCAATCGCTTCCACAGTGGCTAAATGGAGTTCCCTCTGCTGATTTTTGCCAGGGGACAGTCTTCAATGATGTGAGTCATTGATTGGGGTGCACCACAACTGCAGTCTGGGTTCCCTGCAAGACCCCACTTGTGCCAATTTGCCTTGGCTTGTGCAGAAACGGTTGAGGAGTGCCCATTGTTGGTGTGGCAGGTTGAAACCGGGTGGGAGGGCTGTGGACCCTCTAATGAGGAAGTGGCTTTTAATGGTGGTGTGTTGGTTCCATTCCTGCTGCCACAGGGCCTCCGTTGTTACTCTTTGGCATAGTGGTCTTAGCCATACAGACTGGCGTGATAGGAGGTGAGCAGCAGGTGGATTGGTAAAAATCCTTGTATTGCAGCAATCTTGAGTTGATGCAAAACTTATCCAGAAGCTTTCTTGTTGCAATTTGTTGCTCCGGACGGGGAGCCAGGGGAGTAGAGTTGGTTAGAGGGCACCCGAGATGATACACTGGGTTGATGTTGAACTGGGTATCTACAATTCTGATGTGGGATGCGTTGTACCATACTGGTACACAGTACTCTGCAGTTGAGTAGATAATGGCAAGAGCTGTGGTCCTTAAGGTTCGAGCATCTGCAACCCATGAAAAGCCAACTAATTTGCTGAGGTTGTTTCACGTTTTGATTTTACTGCTGTCTTGCTCAAATGATTTTTGTATGTCAGTGTTCAGTCAAGCGTAACACCAAGAAAAGCGGAATGTCATTTGTGATTCATTCTCTTGCCATTTAAGGAGATGTTATGTTCCCTCTTGGTGCTGATGTGTGGCGTGATGTGAACATTGATCCATGACCAACTCTATGTTAAACGCACTATTGTTCTTAAAGAGGAATTGTTCAGATACATTTTAGGGAAGTGATGAACTTGATTGATTTACCCAGCTGATTATGGATCAACACAAGTTATTTTTTGTTAAAATTCCTTTTAAAATTTAAGAAAAAAGTGAAGTTTGTTTCTGAAGAGGGGGTTAAAATTAGCCTCAATGCAATTGGCCAGATTTTCAAATTTCTGAATTGTTCGAAACCCAGTGTATAACCAAAGAAGCGTGTCGGGACACTGTGGAAGATGCGATGCGTTGACCTACATGGGAATTGCCTGGGAAATCTGAACTTCAGATTGGCAATTCCCCTGCTTCCCGGGACCCTGTGTGAGTCAGTGGCTTCAGACAGTTCCGTAATGCTTACCCAGTTAATTACCCAGGAAATGTTAAGATAGATTAAAACCTATTCTAACTTCTGGGTAATTCCAGAACTGACCACCCCACCCCAATGATGATAACCTTGCCTGGGAAGGTCCAGGACATAAATTTTTAAACTAACAATTGAACTTTTTTTTATACGAGGGGCAAGTTGAATGCATTCAAACTCCCTAGAAACGTATGCAACCGTTGAGTATCCTTTGTCCTGTACTCCATTTTGAAGGAGTTGACTATTTTAAACTTGCTGGTTACAGCCAATTTCAAGCTCATTGATACAATTACAGAACTGTTATGGTGCAGAAGGTGGCCATTCAGCCCAACATGTCTGCACCAGTGAGCATTATGACTTAGTGCCATTCTTCTGCCTTTTCCCCAATAACCCTGCAACACAGCACATTATTTGAATAGAAACAAACAATCACTGAATAATACCCTCCTGAATGCTTCGATTGAACCTACCTCCACCACACTTCCAGGCAGTGCTTTCCAAATCAAAACCACGCGTTGTGTGGAAAAGCTTTTTCTCACTCACAGTTGCTTCTTTTGCAAATCATTTTAAATCTGTGCCCTCTCGTTCCTGATCATTTTACGAGTGAGATCAGTTTCTTCCTTTCTACTCTGTCCAGCCCAGTCTTGATTTTGAACACCTCTATCAAATCTCCTCTTAGCATTCTCCTTTCCAACTTCTCCCATCCATCTTCATAACTGAAATTTCTCATCCCTGGAAACATTTTTGTAAACCTCTTCTGCACGCTCTACAATGCGTTCACATCATTCCTAAAGTCTGGCATGCAGTACAATACACAATACTCCAACTGAGGTCTAACTAGTGTCTTGTATAAGTTCAGCATAACCTCCTTGCTCTTGTGCTTTATGTCACTATTAATAAAGCCTACAATACTGTATGCTTTATTAACTGCTCTCTCCACCTGTCCTGCCACCTTTGCATGCTGTGCACATGCATACCGAGGTCCCTCTGTTTCTGCACACCCTTCAGAGTTGTACTCCTTATTTCATATTGCCTCTCCATGTTCTTCCTACCAAAATGAATCACCTCACACTTCTCCACACTAAACTTCATCTGCCAACTATCTGCTCTTTCCACTAACTTGTCTATGCCCTTTTGAAGTTCTGCACTATCCTCCTCCTTAGTTTACAATGCTTCAAAGTTTTGTATCATCTGCACTTTTGAAATTGTCCCTGCACACCAAGATCCAGATCATCAATACAAATCAGGAAAAGCAAGGATCCCTGAGGAACTCTACTACAGACCTTCCCCCCAGCCTGAAAAATAACCATTACTCGCTGTTTCCTATTACTCAGCCAAGTCTGTTCTGTCAATATTTGTAAGTGCCCCCCCCCCCCCGACCTGGAAACTCAGATTATTCAAACGGAAAAGGTACAACTAATTTTAAATGTGAAAGGAGCAAAAATGTTATACAAGATATTTGAGTGGTGAATATTGTAATTTGACAATATTTGTTGAGTGTTTCCACAGTTTTACTTTATGTTGTCTATTTTATTTTAAATCACTTGCTTGGCAAATTGTAATTTAGTATTATCTGAAGACTCGTGCATCTCCTGTGACAAAATGCAGGCAAATGGCGATCAAAGGCCAGAAGAAATAGAATTTAAGAAAACATGTCATGAGATTTCTATAGAAAAACTTAAAAAAGAAAATCTCTGTGGATTAAATAGAACTCTACATTGAATAGAGTTATTTGTGGGCTAATTATGCTTTCAGCAAAATCTGGGCAAAACAGTCACTGCGAGGATAGAAATTCATTCCTTACCCTCGTTTTCCAAGGAGCTCATATTCTGGAACTTTAGGTCCATAAGTCTCTATATGCAATGGCTGGTAGACATACAGTGCTTCTTCTATCCTTGGCATTGGTTGTAAGGATATTTGCTGACCCTGTTTACAAAACATATTGCACGTTAAAAGGGTTATATCTGAAATAGAAAAAAATGAAGTGTATGTAATACCACGTAGCACAAACATCAACGCAGTTCCAATGTCATAAATTATTCCAGCTACAGATTACTTCATGAAAGTTTAGCAAACCAAAGTTCATAAAATTAATTTCAACCCATCTTAAAGTGTATGGAATCAGAAATCACGATATTGAGATGCCGGCGTTGGACTGGGGTAAACACAGTAAGAGTTTTAACAACACCAGGTTAAAGTCCAACAGGTTTATTTGGTAGCAAATGCCATTAGCTTTCGGAGCCCTGTTCCTTCGTCACTTGGAGTGGATGTCTGCAGATTTCCACTCCATCTGACGAAGGAGCAGGGCTCCGAAAGCTAATGGCATTTGCTACCAAATAAACCTGTTGGACTTTAGCCTGGTGTTGTTAAAACTCGTACTATCAGAAATCACAGCAGGGGAGGACACCTGTGCTGATACTAGCTCGTCAACTGGAATGAACCACTCTAATTCATTTTTTCCTTTTTCTTTCCTTTCTAAAAAGCATCTCACTTTCAAATAGCTATCTAATTCAATTTTATAATGATATGGCTTGAATTTTCAGGATTGCGAGCACTTGGTAGATGCCATCCTGGGAGTCAGTGGGGAACACATCCCTGCTGACTCTGACAGACTCGCTGCCATTTAACATTCAATTGAATGTTGATTGGAGCAGGCAGGATTTCTGTCTACCCTTGGATGGACGCCTTGGATTGGCCAACAGCTCTCCAGTCTCACCAGGCACAACACCGCAGTGGCCAGAAAAGGTACTGCGGGACCACGTCTGAGCCTAAGTCCCGGGATCACATTTCAGGTAAGGCCCAGGGATCCCGGGGCAGGAGGGTCGGAGATGCCCTGGGGAGTTAGGGGTTGGGTTCATACGGACTCGAAATGTTAACCATTTCTCTCTCCACAGATGCTGCCAAACCTGCTGAGTTTATCCAGCATTTTTTTTCAGCTATACAGCATCCACAGTATTTTGCTTTTATTATAGCATAAATGAACTTAAGGGGAAACTGGATAAATGCGAGTCGAAAGAAACAGAAATAAAAGCTGATAGGGTTAAATGAAGTAAGGTGGGAAGTCGTTCCCATAGAGCATACATGCATCATAGGGTAGATGGGTCAAATGGCCCGTTCCTGTGCTGCACACACAATGTAACTACTTAGCCTTTCAGAAATTCAAAGACTTTTGTTAAATCTACCATAATCTTCTAAAATTCTACTCAATAAAAACATTTATCTTTATTTTCTATAAACTCTCACTAGAGGCATCACTGTGATATTCAATAACATATTCAAAGTATGTTTAAGTATATAGAATTAAAAATACCTCCCAATTCCTATAAACATCAATGCAAGTAAAATAATATAAATGTGATTTTTAGAGCTTTTCAAAAAATAATTTTTTTGAGAGATCTATTTAGAAAGGCAGACAAATATTTAAGATTTATTTGAAGTCAGCTAGTTTTAAGCAGTAATAAAACCATCCTGTAATACTTTCAGCATACAAGTGACAGCCTTCTTTCTCATAAAACAATATTCTGCACCGTGGAGGTCAACTCTGTATTAAGCCTCGCTTATTATGGCTCAGGAGCCCGACTCTGACATGGCAGTCTCTGTTGTAGGGGAAGTAGTGGGCTGAAACGGTGCACAACTCGCTGACCTCCTCTTCTCTGGGCCCTTTCCAAACCCAGCTGAGTCCTTTGTTTCTTTTTTGCCTCCAGAGACCATGGCTCCCAGCAACTGTCTCCTAGGTGTCAGTGTCAATATCTACCATCTTCATATCATATCTCTCTTGCAGGTGTCCTTGTGGTCGAGATGTGGATGCCCAGGAAGCCCCGGCCCGGTGGTCAGTTCACCGTACAGAAAGTCTTTGGGTATATGACCATCATTCATCCGGTGAGTGTGGCAGAGCCAGTGCTTAGCAATGAGTGTATGCTAATGAAAGTAGCACAACATAGTATTTGACAGCATGGTATTTGATCTTGTGAGGTGTCAGTCACAAACTTGAAGGATGTACTGTTTTTAAATAATTGCATTTGACATGCTGTAATGCTATGTATTAGTCTGTTGCTAAAGTGTAAATTACAAGATTGTGGCACAATGAATCATAGAATCCTACAGTGCAGAAGGAGGCCATTTGGCCCATCAAATCTGCACTGATCACAATCCCAATCAGACCCTAACCCCATTACCCCATGCATTTACCTAGATAGTCTCCCTGACACTAATGGGCAATTTAGCATGGCCAATCCACCTAACCCGCACATCTTTGGACTGTGGGAGGAAACCGGAGCACCCGGAGGAAACCCACACAGACACAGGGAGGACATGCAAACTCCACATAGACAGTGACCCAAGCCGGGAATCGAACCTGGGTCCCTGGTGCTGTGAGACTGCACTTGTGCCACCGTTCCTCTGAGCCAAAAGCCATGGGTTTGAGTTCCTAATACTTGATGGACACAGAAGTTGCATTCATAAAGCAGGCAAACAGATGGATTGTTGAACCTGCAGATCCTTACAACATGCCTTTAGCAGACAATAAGGAGATACACTCCTGGTCCGCCATGCTTGATGCGATTGGCAGCTCTCAAGCTATAGCCACTGGCTTTAGGTCACAACCTTTTTCAGGGAAGGCAAGCTACAGAAAACAGATGCAAGCATGTGCTTTGACTGCTCTTCTCTAGGCGCAGGATGTCTTCCAAGTCCAAGTCTATAGTGGAAATGTGTACAATCTACCATATCCCTCTTTAAGGTCACATGGTAAAAAGTATCTATATCTTGAGGTCAATTAGAGGCTAACTCCTCAGGCACATCCTAAGGTTGTTAGAGAATAATGTTTTTTCTGTAGATTCATTGATAATGGTAATGACTAATGGTTCAGGTTTCTCTAGATTGGCAGGCGCTTGTGGATGTCTGGCACCTCCAAAGGTCACAAAAGCCAGCAGCAAATCCCCCCCAAAAAATCACTTGTTAGCTTTTCCAACAAAACTTTCAGAAAGCATTCAAAAATAAAATGACAGGAGATAAAGTTTTTGATGCCAGCCCAAATGTAACAGATGTTTCATCAAATGGTACTTGTGCAAGAGAAGGTTCTAATCAAGCAGTGATGTTGTATTATTTTACAATTTTTAACAAACATGCTGCAGGGAAAATTCAGTTTTGGTGACTATACTCATGGATATTTGCAGGGCTACAACAAAAAAAGCAGGCAAGTGGGACTAGTCGAGTTACTCTTGCTGAGAAGCGGCACAGATGCAATGAGCCCAATGGCCTCCTTCTGTACTATAACCATTCTTTCGTTCAGTGATTGCATGGTAATGAACTAAAACGCTGGCAACTGCTCAAATCCTGAAGTTGACTTTCGTTCTAAGAGGGGTAGCTACTTTGGAAAACAAACTGGAGTTTACTGATCGGTGGCTGGCTCGCTCAGCCAACCTAACTGAAGATAAATATGTACACCAAAACTCAGAATTGGGAAGATATTTCGTAAAGGGTAGAAATCCCTAACTGACTTTAAGTACATGGTAAAGGTGGCAGTTATACATGTTTTTGCAGTGTCAAGCGATTTACACATATTTAATCAACTCAGGTAGATGAGGGCAAAAAGACAGTTTTCAGTTGACAGCAAGCAAGTGTAGCAGCTGCAACAACAAAAATGTTCAACGTAATGTTTTCAAAAATACAAAAGGGGCACATTTAACTTAAGACGTCAAAACAACTGCTTCTAGAGAAGGAAGGTTTGGTTTATCAAACATTCGCACAAACCTTTGCACAATTTATATAAGATTATTTGAGTGTTCAGATTAATAAAAAGTGTTTTTATACACTGACAGTAACTGTTATTGCACTGTACATACTTACATAAAACAGTATCTGTAACTAGTCCTTTACAGGTTCCCAAAACTCAGACTACATCAATACGCAATATCATTTCACAATTTTCTATGGTTCTGATGAGCTTTCTATCCAAAACTGCACAGAGCACTCTGGTGTGGCCCAGGTTATGTCTCATGCAGATTCAGCATCCTCATTTTGCTTTTATACTTCACGCCTTGATCTATATATATTTAAAAAATCAGAATCCAAAGAAATTTAGCCCTTTTTAAAGCCTTTTCGATCTGCAGTTGGATGCACATGTTTCAATCCTTCATGCCTTTGATTGTTAGGCTGTCTGTTCCTTTACTAAACATGTACTATTACATATTCATCTATGTGGAATATTCTTGTCACAGATCTGTTCCAAGTACTAACTTGCATGTACTTCTGCAGTCTTGAATTTGTTGACACCTTCCAAATCGATGTCCATCAGAGGATGATTTAGCCTCAATCTTCTTATGCCTGGTTAAATGTTTTTAAAATCTGCATTTTATTCAACTTGTTTTCCTTTACGATGATCAGCCATTTTGATCTTCAAATCAGTCTGAACTAGGCCCACTTTTATTCCCCTATTACAGTCCACAAACTTCTTCCTGGCTCAAGTTTTCTTTATCTACTATTGGCATCTGAATGCTTACCTCAGTACTAAAGGAAGGAGTTGCTATTTTGCTCTTAGTACAGTTCTATAATCATATCTTATTCCTTTTCTTAAAGATCTGCATTAATGCACCCATTGTAATGCTGTTTTGCAATAACACTTTAGTAACCTAACAAATTGTAACCTTGTGCATCAAGTCTCACACACACAATTTTTGTGCATTTGAGCATTCAAGATAATATCAAGTTTGATTTTAATCAAATCCATTTTAGATCAATTCCTTACATTCTAATAACACTGAAGACATTCAAAACTTGTAATGCCAGTAGAGGTTACAACCTCATTTCATTAAAAAAAAAGCTTTTAAAGTAGACAAAAGTGGCGACATTTAATGATCTTTTTAGCTCATAAGTATTTTAATACCCTGAAATTTCAAATCACATCTAAAGAGACAGTGGGTGGAATTTAATGCAGCTCATTGCAGTGGGAACCATGGCTTTGCAGGAGAAGACTCACATCAGTCCCCTAACAAATGCAAAACCTCCCCAATTAAGCCAGAGGGTGGTTAGGGCTAAAGCAAACACCAGTGGTGGGAGGTCAATTAGACTTGTTAATAAACTAATTGATACCCATTTAATCCTTGAGCCCAGTGCAATCCAGTGTTTGCTCACGGATTAAATGGGAGCCTCACAGCTATCACTCATCTCCTGAGGGGGCCCAACAAACCCCCTCGGGTTTGATAGCAGTCTCCTGGGGTTGTGGGCAGGCGGGTGGGCGGGGCGTTTGGCTACTCACTATCAAGTACCCATGCCCGAAAAAGGGACGTAGCATCGATAGGGGAAGTCACACCTGCCCTTACCTCCAACCTCCCCCTCTGATGACCCCAACCCTATGATGCCCACCCCACCTTCACCAACCTTCGGCCTACAGTCCCGTGATGCACTGCCCACAGATAACACCATTCCCAATGGCGCTAATGGCAACAGAGAGCAGCTGGCCTCTTGTTTGGCTGACAGTTCACTGGAGGCAGGACTTCCGACCATGGGGTCGCAAATCCAAGGAAGGCCAACTGTGGCCATTTAAATACCTGAAGCGACCCTCGTCAGACAAATTACATCTCACCTGGCAGAACTACTCCATTTCTTATGATCCTGTATTCTGCATGACAAAGCACTTTGGTACAAAGTTCAGAGCAAGTTTTGCTCTTCTCCAATGCTTGCTTATAAACATGCTAAAGTTTAATTATTTACAGATCGAAATGCATTCTTTAATTGTGCCATTTAATATCATGCATGATTCCGAACCATTTTCAGATGACAACACAACATAATTAGCTTCACATTTCTTCAAAGCTATATAGAGAATTGCAATAGAATGTCTTCTTTGGCTCCAAGGAAACACGAACATTCATTTTCAAAATAACATTATAAAATTGATGCATTTCATGATATGTTTAAAATATGTCAGCTCTCAACATTCCTTCTCAATGAAACAATGGCACCAAAGAGTTTTAAACAAAACTGCATGAAAAATATCTGCACTCTGTTTATCATCATTTTTTTTTCCATTTGTTTAAGGAAAGGGAAAAGACAGTCTAGTCAGGGATACTAAGATACTAGGAATAACCTGACCTCCTGTAAGGCTCTAAAAATAGTAAAGGAAAAAAATGAAAAAAGCAAATCAAATTCAAAATCATATTAAATCACAGAAGTTACCAAAACAAGCAAAAATTTTGCAATGCAGCTCAACAAACTTTCTAGCTTTCCCCTCCAAAAGGGAAGCATGAGTGACAATGTGTCAAACCCACATGCTTCACATACTAACCGAGATGTTGCTCAAACCGAAGGGTGCGTCAGTTTTGCTCCCTTTTACCAGCGTCTGTTACTCGTTCTTCTGCAATTAGTCCTGTGCCCACCTTTTACACAGATAACTGCATATGGGTGGAATTTGAAAGTGAAACTCCCTCATTATTCCATGATGACCACACCCACGGTGTAGGTAGCCAGGTGAAACTCTAGCAAAGAATTTATGATATCTGTCTGCTTCACTGGATAATATGCCCACAATCTGAGATTGCCCCCTTATTTCCCTTTGCATCCTATGTCCCTACTTATAAAGCCCAGGATGCTCTTGTTCTTTTCATGGTTTTAGCATTCTCTGCAAAAACAAACTTCATCAAATCTAAATTTTAAAAGACTTTCAAAATAAACACACCGAAGATAAAGGCGATAGTCAAGAATAGGGTATTCATGGCGTAACTACACCATTAATCTACAAAGTAAGGTATTTTTGTCTATTATGCTTGATAATAATGAAAATGTTAACAGGAAAAACTGAAATAAGACCATAAGACATAGGAGCAGAATTAGGCCACTCGGCCCATCAAGTCTGTTCTGTCATTCATTCATGGCTGATTTTTTTCTCATCCCCATTCTCCTTTTTCCCCCATAACTCCTGATCCCCTTATTAATCAAGAACCTATCTATCTCTGTCTTAAAGACATTCAATGACCTGGCCTCCACAGCCTTCTGCGGCAATGAGTTCCACAGATTCACCACACTCTGGCTGAAGAAATTCCTGCTCATCTTCTGTGTTAAAGGATCATCCCTTCAGCATGAGGTTGTGCCCTATGGTTCTAGTTTTTCCTACTAATGGAAACACCCTCTCCACGTCCGCTCTATCCAGGCCTCGCAGTATCCTGTAAGTTTCAATAAGATCCCCTCCCTCATCCTTCTAAACTCCAACGAGTACAGACTCAGAGTCCTCAACCGCTCCTCAAACAACAAGCTCTTAATTCCAGGGACCATTCTTGTGAACCTCCTCTGGACCCTTTCCAAGGCCAGCACATCCTTTCTTAGATACGGGGAGACAAAGTTACAGGGAGAAATAGAGACAAAGTGTAAATCATGAAGGGCTTTTACACACTTGACCAATTTATTTAATAACGTATCTATATACACACACACACACACACACACAGTCTCCCCCACCCCCGCCACTTGGGGAATAGTGGGGAAGTGTTAGAAGGATTTCCGAGCTGACTATCAGTCCATTGAACAGCGTTATGAATGTTCCTTCCATGGGCAACAAGTGCTGGCCAACTTGAACCCAGAGCTTCTGGTCCAGAGGTTCGGACACTATCTACTAAGCTACAAAACCTCTGTACTAAACTAATGACGAATATGAAAGGTGCCTAATGGTTCAGTAAGCACAGAAGGGAGACCTGGACACAAACAAAATAACAATTTAATTATCAAATTGGAGAAAATTTACAACTAACTTAAGCTCGTGTTATCCAGTTACATTATAAAATACAGTAAATTGATTTCATCCACATGATATTCATTGAATACAGGAGTTGGGATGTCTTGTTAAAGTTGTACAAGACATTGGTAAGGCCACACTTGGAATACTGTGTGCAATTCTGGTCACCCTATTATAGAAAGGATATTATTAAACTAGAAAGAGTGCAGAAAAGATTTACTAGGATGCTACCGGGACTTGATGGATTGAGTTATAAGGAGAGGCTGAATAGACTGGGACTTTTCCCTCTGAAGCGTAGGAGGCTGAGGGGTGACCTTATAGAGGTCTATAAAATAATGAGGGGCATAGACAAGGTAGATAGTCAATATCTTTTCCCAAAGGTAGAGGAGTCTAAAACTAGAGGGCATAGGTTTAAGGTGAGAGGGGAGAGATCCAAAAGTGTCCAGAGGGGCAATTGTTTCACACAGAGGGTGGCGAGTGTCTGGAACAAGCTGTCAGAGGTAGTAGTAGAGGTGGGTACAATTTTATCTTTTAAAAAGCATTTAGATAGTTACATGGGTACGATGGGTATAGAGGGATATGGGCCAAATGCGGGCAATTGGGATTAGCTTAGGGGTTTTAAAAAAGAAAGGGCGGCATGGACAAGTTGGGCCAAAGGGCCCGTTTCCATGCTGTAAACCTCTATGACTCTATCATTGTGCTCCATGCAGCCTCCTTGAATGGAAAATTTGGCAATCTGAACCCTGGTCCATTCCCAGTGGTACCAAGGAACAGAGAATATTGGTTTGTCCTGGTCCAAAAGCTCCTGGCTTAACGGAAAGATTTTCATTTCTTAGCATGTTGGCACACCTGCATTTAAACATCTTATTTTAACTAAATATGGCTTGACCTCAATTATGAACTGTGGTGTGGATCATGATACAACTCAATCATTGGGTACCAGTTCCGTTTAATTTATTCATGGGATGTGGTTATCACTGGCAAGTCATTGGCAGATGGGATAGACTCTCTTTTGTTGGTCATTGTCTGGCACTTGTGTGATGTGAAGAGTACTTGCTGTTTATCATCCAAGTCTGAGTGTTGGTCTCGATACAGGTGGGGATGAGCTGATCATTATTTGAGGAATTAAGTATGTAACTGAACAGCGTGCATTTCAAGACAAATTTCTCACTTCAGACCTTAGTAGTCATTGGTGAAACCACTGAAGATGTCTGGGCCTAGGATATGGCCTTAAGGAACTTAAGTAATGATATCCTGGGGTTGAGATGATCAGCCACCAAGAAGCACAATTATTTTCCGTTATGCTAGGCATGACTGCAGCCAACAGTGTCCCTACCCACCCCACCCATCTGATTCTCAGTGACTTGAATTTTATTAGGGCTCTTGATGCCACACACTGTCAAATGCTGCCTTGATATCAAGGATAATCATCTGCATCTTACATTTGGAATTCAGGTCTTTTGTCAAGGTTTGGGCTAAACTATAATGACGTCAGGGGATAAGTGATCCTGGTAGAAACTCAGCACTGGAGCAGGTTATTGTTGAACAACACCTTCCATCACTTCGCTGATGAATAGCAGTAGGCTGGTGGGGCAACAACTGGTCGGATTGAATTTATCCATGTGGATAGAACATTCCCTTGGCAATTTCCATTTTGTCAGCTATGCTGGAGCTTGGCTAGAGGCGCAGCACGGTGTGGAGCACAGGTCTTCAGCACTGGAGCTGATATGTTGTCAGTGCCCATAGCCTTTGCTTATTCAATGTTCTCAGCTCTTTCTTGATATTACATGAGTGAATCAAATTGGCTGAGGTCTGGTACGTGTCATTGCGGGGATCTCAGGAATGGGCCAAGATGGATCAACCACTCGGCACTTCTAGCTGAAGGTGGTTGCAAACACTTCAACCTTGTTTTCTGCATCAACATGCTGTCCTCCACTTTCATTGATGATTATCCATTATAATTGTTCATGGAACCTCATTCTGTTTCTTAATTGTTCAACACCATTCACATTTGGATGTGGTAGCATTCCAGAGCTTTAATTTGATCCATTGATAGCAGCATCACTTAGCTCTCTCTATAGTATGCTACTTCCACTGTTTAACGGTGTGCATACATTTATACCAGTCCTTCACCAGATTAGAATCTCATTTACACAATGCCTGGTGCTCCTCCTGACATGCTCCCCTAACTCCTCATTGCAACAGGATTGGCACCCTGGCTTGATGATAATGGTAGAATGATGGATATGTCAGGCTGTGAGGTGAAAGATTGTGGTGGAATATTAGCGTCACTACAGATGGCCCATAACACCTCACGGATGCCCAGATCTATTCTGAATCTGCCCCATATGGCATTGTAACAGTGCCACACAACATAATGCAGGATGTCCTCAGTGAGAAGATAGGACTTTGCCTCAACAATTGTGGAAGTCACTCCTATCAACATCGTCATGCACAAGACCTATCTGCAGCAAGTAGGATGATGAGGAAGAAATCAAGTAGGTGTTTCTCTTGTGTTAGTTCACTCACTACCTGCCAATGGCACAATTTAGCAGCTGCGTCCTTCAGGGCTCAGCCAGTAAATTTGTTACCAAGCCATTTTTGGTGACGGACATTGACGGCCCTTCAGCGACTTTGCCTCCACAGCCTTCTGTGGTGGAGAATTCCACAGGTTCATCACCCTCTGAGTGAAGAGGTTTCTCCTAATCTCAGTCCTAAATGGCTTACTCATATGCTGAGACTGTGACCCCTCTTGTTCTCGATTAGGAAGCAAATGCAGAGATTGTCACTAAATTTCTGTACCTTAGTTTATTCCAAAAAAAGGTGCAACTTACTATCCAGATCTACTGTTACATTAGTTGTAATTTACTCAGTCTCATTAAAAACAGATTCAAAAAAGTGTGAGAAACGAACTGATTGAATAGAAATAACATATTTTATGTGTTCTCAATATGCTAAGCAGAAAATGAACCCCATTGTGTTCAACTTATTCTATTAAAGTCATCAGCACCCAATGCCAATGAATTTCCATAGTTGTTCTCCTGATTAGCCTGCAGGAGATCTATTGAACCATCAGAAAACACAGCAAATGGCTGAAAGCTTCCCTAAGGTTCTGCCAATTCCCCATCAAGTTAAGAGCAGCAGACAAAAACATTTATAGGATCTCAGGGCCAAATTTTAACTTCTTAATTTGTGTTTGCATAATGTGAAATAGTTCCAGTTATTTCTAATCAATTGAAACAACAAACAATTCCACATTTCATATAAACTCAAATTAAAAAGTTAAAATTGTTGGGTCAGAAATAGATTGAATAGATTATATATTATTTATGCACTCACTTTAAAATTTTTGAAGTCTTCAGATTGGATGTTTGTTACAAAAGTAACAAATCACATGACCACGTCATTTATTGGCGTGTCAAGTCTCACTTTCATCGAGATTCACTTATTAAAAAATTGTAAATGGCTTCCATACATCTCCCTGTCAGAAAGTAGTCTATTCAACTCAATGGGTTTACACTCTGTGCACAAATCCTTACCATATATAACAGTCTGACCTTGGCACAGATACTAGTGCCAAGTGGCTGGCGATAAATGACAGCTTTAATGATGAATGGGTTAAAATACAGTTGTTATTATGGAAAAATGTATAAAATGCTCAATTATATACGAGGAGGTTTGTTGACGCTGTATTTGTACATCTACTTAGTACTACACCAGTTGCCATTACACATGTTGATGCCAATCAGACATTTGCTGCAACACTTCACAAAACCTAATTAATCTCTGCACTCTGTCCTTCCCCTCACAAAACTGGCTGTTTGCCAGCAAGTCAATCTTTTTCAAATCAGTTCAATCCCTTTTAAATATTAAGCATTCAAAATAAATTCATTTTATAAATAATATATCTACAAACAGTCTGCACAGTAGTAGATGTTCTCATAATGTTTCATCCTGACGTTGTCTAGCTTTCTTTGCATAACAGACGAGATACAAATGGCTCATGGCTTGTCGTATACATTCATTCTGCTGACCTCTGAAATGACCTATGCAAAGGCAGTCATGCATTGCACTGTGGTATAAATCTTCACAGACAAGTAAAACCTGTTCTGTTTGGCACAAAGCCCTCTAGCTGTATAAGCTACTCATATTTATGGAGGAGGGTAAGAAGGGGCCACATTTAGAGAGCATATTATCCTTCAACATGTGGCAAACTTTGAACTTATTATTTTTTTGCAGTGCTATGTATTTTAAAGCTCCCAAATAGCAGAATTTTACAAATAAAAGCATTTTTGAAAGAGGTGTTAGTTGTGTTTAAGAAATTCAATTTTTAAAATTTACAATTCTATCTAAATGCATATGAATATATATTATATATAAATATATACACATTATATAAAAATATATACCCACCTTTAATTTGGATTGATGGTTTTTGAGGTCCACAGTAAAATTTATGATGCAAAACAGTAATCTTATAGTTGGTTCATAGTCAGTGCACAGAGCAAATTCTAGTTCTAAAGGTGGCTTTTTTCTGGTATACAGAGTCTCCCCCCCACTCAAAAAAAAACAGGAGATAGACATTACTTCGACCCTCAGAAGGTTTTTTTAAAATTAAGTTATAACAATAGGGTTCCCTTAACTGATGAACCAGATAAGACTGGGTTTTACAATAAAAATTAAAATATATTAATACATATTTAAATTTTTGATTGGACTTCATTTTAAAATTTGCCATCTTCTATTTTTCAGCAGTGTAGGTGTCAAAAATGTATTGTAACAGCTGCAGCTCAGTGGGTAGCACCCTGGTCTGAGTTGCTAGGTTCTGGGTTTTAAGTCCCACTTCAGGGTTAAGCACAATAATTAAGGCGGACACTCCAATGCAGTACTGAGGAAACTATTCACCAACAGAGGTACTAGCTGGAATTTTACCGGTCCACCCCCCCACCGGAATCGGAGCAGGCGAGGAGTGGACAATCAAAACCTCGGGTGGGATTTTCCGGTTTCGTGGTGAGTGCAGCCGGAAAATCCCGCCCCCGGTCTTTCGGATATATTGTTAAACCAAGACCCCGGACAGGATTTTGCGGCCTCGCTCGGGCAAGATCGGAAATTCCAGCCCGAGGTCAATGGAGATTTCCATTGTCGGACACTCGTCCGTGCCGATTTCGTGGCGGGTGAGGTGGTAGAGTTCCAGCCCCCATCTTCTTGCTTGTCTGAACAGCACTATTACAAAGAAGAACAGGGGTATTAAATCCCTGATGTCCTGCCCAATATTTATCCTTCAATCAATTTTGCAAAAATAGATTATCTGATAATTATCATTGCTGTTTGTGGAACCAATGAATTCCCAATGAGAAAACTCAGTTTCAACTCAACTGACAGCTGCATAACTATGTGCGGATATGAAAATAATCCTATCCCATTCCTTCCTGTGCCTTACACAGAATGGCACAATGCTAACAATGGACAAATAACCAGTCAAGAACAACAAAGAACAATACAGCACAGGAACAGGCCCTTCGGCCCTCCAAGCCCGCGCCGCTCCCCGGTCCAGGATTGAATCCTGAATCCAGGATCCCCGCCCAATTTTCCAGCCTATCTACATCCTAATATCCTATCCACCGAGCTGTCCCTCACAGCTACGATGCTTTGTTCATCACAACCTATTAACTCACCCCCACCCCCCCATTCCAGACCATGTGATCTCCAGGGAGAGGCGAAAACCCAGAGTGAAAACCCCAGGGTCAATATGGGGAAAAAGAAATCTGGGAAATTCCTCTCCGACCCCCTGAGGCGATCGAAACGAGTCCAGGAGATCACACTGGCCCTGATCGGAAAATGCTTCCCAACCCTATTCATTTCCACTTCTGCTTTACGAACACCATCTGAATTCCCTGCCCCCGAGACAGTCAATGCCATTCTGGTCCCTTTATTGACATGCAGTGTAAATAGGAGAAAATAAATTAGAAAAAAATGTTTTATAGTTCTGTAGGATTCTTTTTATAAATTTTCTCCCATTTCTAAGCTCCACTGAATAAATTTGAGCCAAAGAACTGGCTCTAGTCACTGGGTGAGGATAGCAACAAGCACGTAACTTGATAAAATTATTTAGTCAGCTCACATTGCAGATCAATCTATACTCTCACAATACCAACCTATTCTTTACATCCATGGCCCTCAGTAGAACTCCTACTGTACATTTCTCTGGACCTACAATACCGGCTAACCTGTCTGAGAGATGTTGTCAAAGGTGGATTATTTCAGCAATTTCTTTCCCACCTACCAACCAAACACAGCTTGGTGTTGTGATCCTCAACAAACTTAGTAACAAATTAATTATTCACATTAATATTTATAGTGGGCTTACAGATGTCTATCATTAAAAGTACCCGACAATCGATATTATATTTTTGATCAGTGATATTGCACCACTACAGGAGGAGAACTTCTCCAGAGTATTTTGATGATCATATTTCATCCCATGACCAAGCACTTTTTACAGAACCTTAAAGTCACAGTTATATATTCTTTTTTTTAAAAGTCACTTCTAAAGTTTTATTTCAATGTTGAGCAACATTACAGTTCAGGTTAAGTATTTAAGTACCCAAGTGCACCTCCTTGCATGCTGGAGCCTGCCAAGGAAGGATAAATCAAGTGTCACACCTGTATAATATAGAGAAACTGCAACTTTACCGTACATTTTCATGGCTCAAGAACTGAACAATGGAAGCACTGGTAAAGCAGGTTCTATTCAGATTTCTTGACCATCTTGGCAAATTATACTTTGAAACTATTTTCACACATTCCACAATATAATTGATTTATCCTATATCGTGCTGATGTCAAATCTTGTGATATGAACTCAATTTCCATTTATTGATCAATCCTTAATTGAACGCCAAGACAAATTAAATACAAATTATCAGTAGGATTTTAATGACCAAGGCTGCATAATGGCTAAGTGTTGCACATTAAGTTTCAAACTGGTCCCAGCGATACCTCAGTGTTGCGAATTGGTTCAATTTGGAATTCTGCCATTAACCGAAACTTCCATCAACCATGCCACAAGAAACCACTGTAGGGATTTCAAAAGTTTAACATTTTAACATTTAAGAGCCGTGGGGTTATGCTGCAACTGTACAGGACCTTGGTGAGACCACATTTGGAATATTGTGTGCAGTTCTGGTCACCTCACTACAAGAAGGATGTGGAAGCGCTGGAAAGAGTGCAAAGGAGATTTACCAGGATGCTGCCTGGTTTGGAGGGTAGGTCTTATGTGGAAAGGTTGAGGGAGCTAGGGCTGTTCTCTCTGGAGCGGAGTAGGTTGAGGGGAGACTTAATAGAGGTTTATAAAATGAAGAAGGGGATAGATAGAGTGAACGTTCAAAGACTATTTCCCTCGGGTGGATGGAGCTATTACAAGGGGGCATAACTATAGGGTTCATGGTGGGAGATATAGGAAGGATGTCCGAGGTAGGTTCTTTACTCAGAGTGGTTGGGGTGTGGAATGGACTGCCTGCTGTGATAGTGGAGTCAGACACTTTAGGAACATTTAAGCGGTTATTGGATAGGCACATGGAGCACACCAGGATGAAAGGGAGTGGGATAGCTTGATCTTGGTTTCAGATAAAGCTCAGCACAACATCATGGGCCGAAGGGCCTGTTCTGTGCTGTACTGTTCTATGTTCTATCTGTGATGATCAACTCAAATATTTTTCAGTGCATAATATGCTATTTTGCATTTTGTAAATTTAGACTTGCCTTTCAAAGATGAATTTCTCTACCCCTCACTGCCTCTTGTAACCCATATTTTAAACCATGCTCGTCTCAATGGATTATCTCAATGCCATTGCAGAAACAATGAAACTGATCTCTCTAATGGATTGTCATATAATTCAGCCCCCTCCCCCCCATCACCGCAACACCCTCCCCTACCCAGAAATATAACTGCATTAATTCCATTGTTATAGCATGCTCAACTTCCTTTATTAAAAAAAAAGTTAAGCTCAGCATGTGGACAGCACTGGCAAACCACAACTTTTACTACAGTCCGAATAACAATTAAGGCGCATTCAACTGAGCCAAATAATGATCTTTATGGTTTCCAAGTATTGCATAATTCAGCGGTACATAAATATCAAAATTGAATCATTTTGAGAGAACCTTTAGTTTCAATTCTGTTGAAGAATGCCTATACAAAACAACCAGTAACGTACCAACAAGTGACAAGAACGTTTATCGATGAAGCAAAAGGTTTAGTTAAACAGGGATGAACGTCCGTACTTTTTGTTCAAAGAATTCCTCCACTTTATTGAAGGAAATTTTAATCTTTGGATAACTTGCCAACATGGAATTCTTCAAACCACTCCCCATTCCTGTTAAGCAGTTTCAGTGATGTAACTGACTGTTATAATCCCTATGCACCTCAGGCTGTCTCCACTGAAAACAATGGAAGACTCAACTTCAAGTTGACCCAAGAACTGCACTGGATCTAAAGTGGCTCAGCTGGTACACTCACCTCCGATTGTGGTTGTGGGTTCAGAACTTTTATGCTCCAGAACTTGAGCATAAAACCTTAAACTGTCATTCCAATGCAGTACTAAAGAAGTGATTTAGACTTGAATTGACAAGACTATATACTTGCTGCAACATATAAAATGTGGTGTGGGGTTGTGGTAACTGGTTGATAGAGGAAGTACCTTTACTGTAGTTTAGTATATTAGCTGCCCAAGTAATATTAAGTCTATGTTCATTTTAGTCTCTTTACTACAAAAAAGTCTTAAAATCATGTTGTGCAATACTTTCTGTGAGGGGTCACAAGATGATAGATGGGAAAATATCAGATTGGTGCAGTTGAGGTGCTTTATGAACTCGAAGCTGAGACTGTGTCAAAGTTGAGGCTATTTTAATGTACACTCATTCATCCTAAGAATACTGGAGAATACTGAAACTTGGTGCCTGAAGTAGAAAGTGTTCCTTCCAACATTTTTCTCCTTCGTCTGTTAAGCATAAAAATTCTGACCAGAAACAACTCCATTATGAATTGGCAGCTAGGAAATCTAAAATCAACAACCGTCTTTATAACCATGTATTTTTGTTCAATGCTTCAGCAGCTTCTATTGATATGTTAGAGACACTTGTTTCAAAAATGTTCTCTTCAATCAAAACCGACAAAATGGTTTTAATAAAACAGCTGCAATTTATTTAAGGGAAATAAATTTCCAGGTGGTCACACAGGTCGTACCAGTTCAAGATCTTTACAAGAATACGTGCGATTTAATACAATCTGGCACCACAAAATGCTATGTCGGGAATAAGAACAACCATTGCTAAAAATAGAATAGTAATGCATGTATCTTTAAAGTTTAAAAAGTTTTTTAAAAAGTTTATTTTATTCGTGTCACAACTAGGCTTACAGTAACACTGTAATGAAGTTACTGTGAAAATCCCCTAGTCGCCACACTACGGCGCCTGTTCGGGTACACTGAGGGAGAATTTAACATGACCAATGCACCTGACCAGCACGTCTTTCAGACTGTGGGAGGAAATCGGAGCACCCAGAGGAAACCCATGCAGACATGGGGAGAAAGTGCAAATTCCAAACAGTGACCCAAGCCGGGAATTGAACCCAGGTCCCTGGCACTGAGGCAGCAGTGCTAACCACCGTGCCACCATGCTGCCCTTTAATATTTGCAGATGCATCATAGTTCCAAAATAAAAGTTTATTTTGAATAGAATAAATTCTTTGCAGAATTTAAATTAACTTGAATATTCAGCATTAACGTTTCACACGTTCATGAATTTAGAATTCAGAGTTCAGCTCCAGAATGTCAAGGGCTGTAATTCAAGTGTTTGCACTAGAATCACGTGCTGCTGATATCCTACAACACTGACACCCACCAGAGACTGTAAGCTCAGTGAGAAGGTATCTCATTTGGATGGAGTCAGCAGGCAGAAGAATCATTTTGGGTGTTTCTTTGTTGTCCAGTTAGTATTTCTTTTTATATAAAAGTTTTTCTCCTTAGGGGTTCTAGGTCTCCTTCCAGGCTTCACCAGTGAGGCTTACTGCTCTCATGATGCACCAGCAGCACTGGAACACCAGGTTGGGGTGGCACGGTGGCACAGTGGTTAGCACTGCTGCCTCAGTGCCAGGGACCCGGGTTCAATTCCGGCCTCAGGTCGCTGTCTGTGTGGAGTTTGCACATTCTCCCTGTGTCAGCATGGGTTTCCTTCCACAATCCAGAGTTGTGCGGGTTAGGTTGACTGGCCATGCTAAATTGACCCAAGTGTCATGGGAATTTGCAGGGCAAATGTATGGGGTTACGGGAATAGGGCCTGGGTGGGACTGTGGTTGGTACAGACTTGATGGGCCAAATGGTCTCCTTCTGTACTGTAGGGATTCTAAAAGGTTCTGACTGAGGCTGGAGTAGCAGTAACTCCTGGCTCGGGGAATCACCACCACAAGCCTGAACTTTACCTTGTAAGGGATGGTCATAAGTTTCATCCATTACAAAGCAACATGGAAATTCCCAGAAACAGTAGATATCCAACATAACTACCTTTACCTTGTTTCCACATGGCTTCCCACAAAAGTTTTGACCAGTGGAATCCTTATGAAATTTCAGGACTTTCATGTTTTTGAAAGGTTGAACATCCAACAATCAAAATGCTAAATTGCCAGAGAATAAGGATTACCTTGCAATCAACTTCCTCAGCGAAGAACATGTCATCGTGCTGAAGTAACCACAGGTTGTCAAACAAGGAGAATCGAAATCCACTATCTTCAAGATGCATAACGGCCATACAAACCACAGCAGTTCAAGAAGGCAGCTCACCAACTTCACAGGGGCAATTAGGGATGGATAATAAATGCTGGCCTTGCCAGCACTGCCCACATCCCATGAACAAATAACTTTTTTAAAAAATCAATTTTACTACCTTTGCTGGGATAGGAATCATGTAATTTTCCGATATTATGTTATGTAAAAGGTCAAATAGTTCATCTTACCCCCCCCCCCCAAAAACCCCAACAAGAGGGGAATACAAAATATAATAAGCATATAACTGTAAAGGTTGTTTCATGAATTCACAAGTGGTAGTGAGGATGGCTAGGAAGATCTTGGAAGGGAGAGGATGCTGCCTTCATCGGAAGCAGAAAAATGTGGACACTAAATAATTTTGTCCTCCTTTACCAGTGGCCTCAATTTTCAGTGAAAGTTTGACACTTCATGATCAAGGTGGTAGCTTTTGATTTGATTTATTGTCACATGTATTAACATAGTGAAAAGTATTGTTTCTTGCGCGCTATACAGACAAAACATGCCGTTCATAGAGAAGGAAAGGAGAGAGTGCAGAATGTAGTGTTAGTGTCATAGCTAGGGTGTAGAGAAAGATCAACTTAATGCAAGGTAGGTCCATTCAAAAGTCTGACAGCAACAGGGAAGAAGCTGTTCTTGAGTCGGTTGGTACATGACCTCAGACTTCTGTATCTTTTTCCCGAAGGAAGAAGGTGGAAGAGAGAATGTCCAGGGTGCGTGGAGTGTTAAATTATGCTGGCTGCTTTGCTGAGACAGCAGGAAGTGTAGACAGAGTCAATGGATGGGAAGCTGGTTTGCATGATGGATTGGGCTACATTCATGACCTATTGTAGTTCCTTGCAGTCTTGCCCTCTGTTTGAAGACAATTTACTCGCTACATTCTGCTGAATGTTATACATGTCTTCTTTGGTCTTTACATTACCGATGGACAATATTTATAAAAACTTTAATTAATTAGTTAGGAGCTGTAATTAGTTAGGAACGGCAGTGTAACATTGGAGCAACTATGCCACTAAGCAACATAGTGCAGTAACATAGGTTTCCACCCATCACTCCCTGACATTTAAGTAAGGCAATGCGGAAGGGCAAAGCAGAATAAGGCAAAGCTAAGTTAAAGACTATACTTTACTCCTGACTCAACTAATTCAAATGCTGAGCACATATCAGGTTTCCACTGATGTAATATTTTACTTTTGAAGTTTAACATTAATTCTATCCAGATGGGCATTCAGTACTCTCAAAGCAGAAAATTAAGACAAGTTAGCATTCACAAAGCAATATCTATCCAACAGACTGAAAAGGTATTTTGACTGTATGTAGCTCCATTATACCATATGCAAAGTACATAACTTCTTACCATTTTGATGCCAGTTGAGAATGTGACGGATTTGACTTGCCGCTGTGTTTCCAACTGTGTTTCCAGTTGTGCAGCCCGGTCCTTATGCTGAGCCAAAAGCATGCTGGCGGGCAGCTGGGAGCTTTCCTACCAGACACATTAATGACAGATTAGGGCTTTAGACAGAGGGAAAAATTCCCCTTTCATCCCCATGTTGAGATATAAGGACATAGGAAGAATTCCTAACATACCATATTTAGTGATTGAGTTACTAAACTCAATAATTAGAATTAATAGTTTTATTCCTCATAAATTGTGTTCAAAATTCCAGTTAAGATTGTATTTCCATTTCAGTTGACTCCATTGTGAAGTCTTTCTTCACTCTTTTTCCAGTTGAACATCACCTTGTGACTAACTTTAACTTTCACTTGAGATGAGATTAGAAATTACTTCATTATGACTCAAAGGATTGACTATGCTCAGAATAATCTGCCATCCTTCCCTTTTGAAGCATAGCTCCCTCTAAAGTATTGATTAAAAGGAAATTGAAAAGTAGAACATTTACAACTCAAAAGGAGGCTTTCGGCCCATTGTTCAATGTCAGCCATTAAAGAGCTATCCAGTCTCGTCCTACTTTCCAGCCCTTCATCCACGTCCATGCAAGTTATGGCCCTCAAATCCACTTTCATGTATTTCCTAACTGCGTTGAGAGATTCTGCCTCAACCTCTGGCAGCAAGTTTCAGACCCCCACTATCCTCTGGGTGAAAATATTTCCCGTCAATAAATATCTTGGTGTTTCAAATTTGCCCTTCTAAACAATGAACCAATATCCTTTTATCCTCTGCCTTACCTATCTGAAAGCACTTGTTTTGAGTTTACTTTTTCTATCCCATCTTATGTATGTCTAGGAGATCTCCTCAAATGCATTTATTGTCAAGACTAAACAACCTTGTCCTTTCAAGTCATTCCTCATGGCTCTTGCTCTGAAAGTAAGGATCACGCTCATTGCTGTCTTGTGCAGTGCTTCCATGGGTCTGGATAGCTTGTCGTCGTAACAGCAAACAAAAACAGATATTCAGTACTCCACTTCAGCCTGAACAAAGTACTATACAAACTTAATTGATTTTGCAACATAACCCAATCTCCTGTTCATTGTCTGCTTCTCAGAAAAAATAATCCCCAGCCTCACTGCAATGAAAAAAGGGTAAAAGTTGGTTTCCGATGGCTGTGGACACATGCAACCAAACACATCAGAAGATACTATGTGAGCAATTTTGGGCCCCACACCTCAGGAAGGACATACTGGCACTGGAGCGGGTCCAGCGGAGATTCACACGGATGATCCCAGGAATGGTAGGCCTGACATACGATGAACGTCTGAGGATCGTGGGATTATATTCATTGGAGTTTAGGAGGTTGAGGGGAGATCTGATAGAAACTTACAAGATAATGAACGGCTTAGATAGGATGGACGTAGGGAAGTTGTTTCCATTAACAGGGAGACTAGGATGCGGGGGCACAGCCTTAGAATAAAAGGGAGTCACTTTAGAACAGAGATGAGGAGAAATTTCTTCAGCCAGAGAGTGGTGGGTCTGTGGAATTCATTGCCACAGAGGGCTGTGGAGGCCGAGACGTTGAGCGTCTTCAAGACAGAAATTGATAAATTCTTGATTTCTCGAGGAATTAAGGGCTATGGGGAGAGAGCGGGTAAATGGAGTTGAAATCAACCATGATTGAATGGTGGAGTGGACTCGATGGGCCGAATGGCCTTACTTCCGCTCCTATGTCTTATGGTCTTATGGTCTTATGTTCAATCCATGACCAAAGCAGATTTTGCTCAATCAATGCTACAGTTTGGGCATTACAAATACTTCACTGCTCACAGGCTAAAGAGAAAAAATAACCATTCAAATTTCCCACTCCTGATTGCTGTCCAATAACACAGAAACTAGAAGCAGGAGTAGGCAATTTGGCCCTTCGAGCCTGCTCCGCCATTCATTTTGATCATGGTTGATCATCAAATTCAATATCCTGATTTCCCCCCCCCCATATTCTTTGATCCCTTAAGCCCCAGCCTATGCTGACCATTATAGGAAGAGACAAGAAAAGGCTAATCATCCAGTTCTAAACTGCACCGGTCTTGCTTTTTGGATTACAGGTTCACAATAAAAAATTAAATATTTTTAAAACTACATTGGTGGATGCCAGGTGAGAACAGTATTATTGTTGTCCAATTTAATTTGTTTTTCATTTTCATCATAACTTAAAATCTTTTCAGAAATATTTCTCTACACCCTCAGCTGTTTGCTCTCCCTACTTGAGTGTCAGCAGTTTATTAGTCGGCAATTTTTTTTTGATTCCAACTTCAACAACATACCTCTTTAGAAACTCATCCCACATTACATCAATGATTAACTTTCCCAAGCAAGCCTCGGTAGTTATTTTAGTGACAAATTGAAAGGAATGGTGTGGTGCCCTATGCACATTAGTAACCGGGTTGGGATTGCTCCAAATTATTTTACTTTGAGCACTTGTGGATAGTAGGCAAACAGCAGTTTGAGCTGCTTTCAAAGCCAAGTCCCAGAGGTGAAAGACCAGTGCAACCTGCTGTGTCTTCCTTGACACCATGAAACAAATTAGTGAAGTAATTTAGGGCAATGGCACTTAAAAACTAGCCTCTGGACACGTAAGCAGAATTATTAACAGCATAAGAAATAGCTTGCTGCAACCTCCAACATTAAAGCGTTAAGTTATTCTTTTCCGAGATATTTAGGTTTCAGATCCACACCTACCAGGTCATCAATGAGGGCCTGTTTATTCTTCTTTTTTGCCAACTGCTGCATTTGTTCTTCCTTCAACAGAAGCAGGCGTCTTTGATCACTCTCCTGCCGTTCAAATTCTAAAGCTTCTTCTAAATCTTCTTGCTCCCGGGACTAAAATGAAAAGGAGGAATATTTGGTGCAACCTATAAATTTGATTTCACTGAAGCCTGGTAGATGAATAATTCAAGTAAAATATATTATCCAAATCCTTAGTTACAGCAGTCTAATATTTCCAAAAGAAATGCAACCGACTTCAAACAGATGGTCACGTCTTAGAATATGAAATTTAATGAGCATTTGCATTCAGCCAACTTCAGTGGGAAAGTTTCTCTAATCATCAGTAAGAGAAGCACGTGGAGCAATAACAAGGTGCCAATATCCTGACAAAACACGGGGTGAACGGGATAATTCTCATGCTTAGAAAGATGCTTTTGATTGACTGGTGACCGTGCTGAAGTTAAAAAATTCAAAGGAATAATGATGATTGAAGGCAGTTGAAATAATCAAGAGAAAATGAGCCATGTACCAATCACTTCTAGCAGGTTTCTGTCCAACCCACAACACCGAAACCACTCTCAAAGTCATCAACATGATGGTGCAGTGGTTAGCACTGCTGCCTCACAGCACCAGAGACCCAGGTTCAACTCCAGCCTTGGGTGAATGTGTATGTGAAGTTCTCCCCGTGTCAGCGTGGGTTTCTTGCGGGTGCTCTGGTTTCTTCCCACAGTCCAAAGATGTGCAGGTTAGGCGAATTGGCAATGCTAAATTGCCCTTTAGTTTCCCAAGAAATTAGATGGATTAGCCATGGTAAATGCGTGGGGTTACAGGGATTGGGTGGGGGAGAGGGCCTGAGTAAGATACTCAGAGAGTCAGTTCAGAATCGATGGGCCAAATGGCCTCCTTCTGCACTGTGGGAATTCAATGATTCTGTGCAACTGTGGTGCACTCTCCATTCTCTAGCTTTGTGGCCTCAAACATCGCTACCTCCATCCACATATTTGGTTACTTCTTGTCTCATTTATTCAAAATCTCCTGTGAGCTCTCAAGTTTCATTTTATAACTCCAAAAAAAAAACTGCTGTCTGTATCCTAACCCCGACAAACTCCCATTCATTGACTATGGGGGCAGAGAGGTGTAAGGAAGGAGTTCCAGAGCTTGGAGTCTCGGCAACTAAAGACATGATTGCCAATGGATAAGTAATTGTGATTGGGAATTAACAAGAGGATAAATTTAGAGGAGCGCAGAATTCTCAAGACGGTTGTAGGGCTGGAGGAGACTATAGAGATATGGGGGGGGCAAGGCATGGAAGGGTTTGAAAACAAGGATAAGAATTTTAGAATCAAGTTGATGCTTGACAGGGAGCCAATGTACGTCAACAAGTACAGGGATGATGGGTGAACTGTACTTCCTGCAAGTTAAGACGGGGGCAGAGTTTTGGATGATTTCATATTTATGGAAGGAAGGATGTGGGAGATTAGCCAGGCGTGCATTGGAATAGTTGAGTCTGGAGATAATAGCAAATGTACAAAATCAACATGAGTTATGTACCTATGGAGGAAGATTTTGCCTAAAAAACGTACAATGACAAAATGATAGAAGTTGTTGACAACCAAAATTCTGAGGATGTGATGTACGGAGGAGTTCCGCCAGGCTTTTGGTATCTTGCCATGCAAGCAACTGTCCACCAGGTAGAAGACACAGAACAGCACATAAGGTTTTGAGTTGGACTGAGAATCAATTAAACAAACAAAAACAATGGATAGTTGTAAGTGGAGCAGTACTGACATGGCAGGGGTTCACTAATGGAACACAACAGGAGAGTTCTAAGGTCACAGCTGAATAGGTTGCATGTATATAATTTGAATTTGGGGAGGAAAGCATAGGTACCAAATTAAGGGGGAAGGACAGGTAAACTACAAACAAAAGGATCTAGATAGGCTAGAAATGCGAGCTTTTAAGTGGACAATTACAGGATAATGTAACTACAGAAAGGAAATAAACTGGGAAAAGAAACTAAACTGCTTAAGGCTACTGAAGAGAAAGAGATTGAGTACAGTACTGGTGGATAGCTCAGCAAAACAAACAGATTGTCTCACAGTAATAAGGAAAACTGACTGGATTGTGTCTATTTAAATTGGACCAAGAGGGATGGTACTAGGTAACCCCACTATCACCAAATAGAAATTAGTACGAGTATCCCCTTTAGGGAAGCATCACAAACAAAATTATTTAATACAAGGTCCAATCAAACTAAAAGAAGCATGACGCAACTTGAATTGTTATTACAGTCAATCATATACTGTAGTAATCAATCTGCACAGATTGTGAAAATACTCAAGTATACAGGAGGATTCTTAACTGGAATGTGAGATGTACAGCAAAAAGCAATTCAGCACAAATCTAAGGAGATGATAACGAGTTCTTAACTAGGGGCCAGACCTGGTAGACGTGAAGTACTCAGCGCAGTTTTGGTTGCTGTAATACAGCAAAATGATCCATACAATAGAAGCAGTTTCAAAAAAGGTATGACACAGCATCTGAAATCATTTTATCATTATGCTGGTTGTCGTGTATAACGGGCAAATTGTGTTCACACAAACGTGTCCATTGTAAGTGATCGGGACTCTATTTACAAAACTACTTATACATTTAAACAAAGTTAACCAAGATAGGAATTTGAAATTAAACAGATCAACGAACTGACCATTTTTATTTTGTTTCTGTAAATAATGTCTTTGTTATCCTTCTGGTATTGCTCCATTTTTCTTTTAGTGTTCTCTATATCCACGTTGTTGGTCAGATTACTCACTGTAATAAAAAGAAAACTTTAGTACACAGCAAGTCAAACTACCCAATATGATCTTGCACTCTAATTGAAAGTTGCAAAATTTGACTGGACTGTTAATATTTTGCAAGCAAAAATCATTTTATTACGAATATACTGCAATGCAAATTTACTTGACTACATTTCTTTGACCATTCAAGATCTAGCCATTGTTTTTTGTGACTGTATTAAGCCAAGAATTTTCCATGTCTCTTTTTCTATTGCATTCTTGTCTTGTTATCCAATATAATTCTGTTAGGTGAAAAAGCAGTTATGTTAGCACTCTTCAAATTATATCTTCAGGAGTTTTGGTTACACTTAGGATGTTACTGCAATGTGTAACCTACACTTTAAATTACTGTATTACAGTGAATAAAACCACACCCAATTTCAAACCAACTCCGATCTCCTCTATATTCATCTTATTCCCACAGTACACAATAAGTAATTTTTTTAGTATTTATTTGCATACACAGTAACAAGTACTGAAAACAAGACACATCACCAAAAATAAAACTGAAATCATGCTGCGTGTCATGAATATTTCTACAAAACATGGAGAATGATGTGGCCTAATGCACAAGGCATTAAGAAAGGCTATTCATGAGGGATACAAGTCACTTCATAAACCAACTTTCTGAGTCCCAAGGAGCACCATATACAATTGTATTCAAAGTACTTCATTAAATGCTTCGTAGGATTATTTCCATAGCTGAAACTGAACTATTCCGTGGAAAGCAAACAGATTACAATTAAGAAAACCTTTAATATGACAGTTATGTTTTTAACCCCTATAATGGTCACAAACAGTGAAATGTTGTTCAGTTTCCTCCATCAACTACTAATTATATTGCCTGCCTTGCAATGTATATTGCCACATTGAGCAATCACAATCTTCACTTGTTGCTGAAGCAGACGCTGTGTTTTTTTAAAAATGCATTGACTATTAACATTTCTGGAAACAAATAGCAAGGCAATTTTGCAGACAACTTGCACCATGGAACTCAGCTTTGGTCAATTTACTTTGAAACCAGACAAAACAGTCCAGTGCATGAATCCATAAGGTCAACATAGATGCATCTCTTCCAGAAGCTTCACATCTGTCTTTACCCACATGACAGTGTGGAATCTGAAAGCCTACTTGTCAAAAATATCCCAATATCCAAAAGTTTGCACTTGCAACTGGGAGTTTTGACATCAGAAATCCTATCTGAAATTGCACAAAAACACTGAGTTACTGAGATCCCAGTATTAAAAAGGATAATGCATCGGTTTAAGTTGGATATATAAATCAATCCTATTTACCCCTGATGATTGCCCAATATGATACTAACTACTTCCAGGAATTAATACGTTTGGTCTTTTAATGCACAGATATTGCTGAATTGATTGAACATTAATGCCCAACTTTTTGGACATTCTTCAAGTTTCAAACTTACCGATATCTTCAACCTCTTCAAGAAAATCATTGTATTCTTTCAGAGTGCCAAAGTCTTCTTCTCTTTTGTTGTATCTTCGTATCCAAAGAGGAGCAAACAGGGTTATTAAACATTTCAATTTTGTTCATTGTAAGCATAACAAATGATTATACATTAATCAAATCAAAAAATGACATTTTAAAAATCAATGCTTAACAATATCTAAATTTAACATGAACCTCAGCATTGCAAGTACAAATGATTTAAGTCTGAACATTAGATAAATGCTTATTTTAGGATATAATTTGCTCACCACAACGTAACAAGAGTGCTCTTCATCAAATTTAATGAATAGCTGTGTAATAACCAGGTGCTTACACAGGGTCTGACTCAACTGGTGCTGATGTATGTTCGCAATCTAGACTAGACTCAGGGAGGTGCCTGTGTTAATCTAATGGAATCACACACTAGTGGAGTCTACAGAAAAATGCAGTTGATTCAGTTGAAGACTGAATATTTTAATTTTACAAAGAGCTGGGGAAATATTTAAGGGTGCATTAAAAATGCAAGTTCAGTTCTAGAATGAAACTATTTTCACTTTGCACTGATGCCAAGTTCATGTAGTGCAAATCCAGGATTAAAAGTTTTCTTGAGAGTCTCAAAGCTATTCATTCCAATGCCTGAATTTGAACTCCATTTATACCATAACCAGAACTGGAATGCAATGCATTTTTGTTTTGCAGCAACATTACAGCTGTAGTGTTAACGCATCCTAAATCAGATTAATCAAGGTGTTGGGGCTGTCAACACGGCCTGGTCTTCGTGTTTTAGAACTGTGAAAGAATCCAAAGTTTTCAGGATTCGAGATCAATAATAGGTGAACACTACTTGGTCAAGCACTGATAATTATATGACACATCCACAATAAACCCGTTTCAAAGTCGAAAGGTTTTTAAAAATTTGCCATATGTAAAACTGCATACCATCAAAAACTAGTTTGTTTACAGGCCAACGTAACGTGCAATGTATGGAAAAGCTGAGAGGGTTTCTGCATTATATTCTGGATTGTAAATGCTTCACCATATAATATCCCTCCCCTTCAAAACTTTCACATAGAAAAATGGTTAAGCTTAAATTGATGGAAAGATAAAACATTGATAACAAAAACAGTGCAGAAGGAGGCCATTCGGCCCATCGAGTCTGCACCGACCGCAATCCCACCCAGGTCCTATCCTCATATCCCCACATATCCCTGCTAATCCCCTGACACAAGGGTCAATTTAGCACGGCCAATCAACCTAACCCGCAGATGTTTGGAGTGTGGGAAGAAACTGGAGCTTCTGGAGGAAACCCACACCGACACGGGGAGAAAGTGCAAACTCCACGCAGACAGTGACCCGAGACTGGAATTGAACGCGGGTCCCTGGTGCTGTGAGGCAGCAGTGCTAACCACTGTGCCACCATGCTGCCCCTACAAACTATTTTGTAATTATGAGCTTGCCTTTCCTGTGCTGTTAAACCTGCATTTCCAACCTTTGACAACCAATGACAGGAAAGAATATGGATCTTGCGTCATACATTGTCCATTTCAGTCACGTATAATTTCGTAGCTGGGAGTTGATCTGATATTTATTTTGCTTGGCTATCAACTAGAAGGGTAAATTTTTAACTAACCATCGTAGATTGATGGGAACCACATTCTGCAGTGCCCAATACAAAAAACAGAAAATTCTGGAAATACTCAGCAGGTCAGACAGCATCTGTGGAGAGAGAAACAGAGTTTAACATTTCAGGTCAATGATCAGTCATCAATCCGAAACACTGGGTGGAATTGTAGCAGGTGGGACAGAAAATTTGGTAGACCACTTAAAAGTCTGTTGACCTCAGGTGGGAATTTCCAGTCTTGGGACGCGCATGGCCAGAAAACCCCGCCCATTAACTCTGTGCAGCACTGTCTCCATATTGACAAGTCAGCCAACATTAGTCCTGAAGCAGAACTTAAAATCACAAACTTTTGGCTCAAAGGCAAATTTGCAACCACTGAGCAAAAATGGCATTTAAAAGTATACCCTACATTTTTCTTCTGTAATTAAGTACAACTTTCACATCTCTAAAGATTAAAATAATTACAAGTATTAAATCCCTTTTATACTAATCTGGCATGCTCATATATGATGCATTGATATCAGTACTTGGATCATGCTATTTGGCATATAGAGGATTTCCCAAGATCAAAGCATACTCTGATTAACCGAAGGCTCATTAAAAACCAGTAACTGCTGGAAAGACTCAGCAGGTTAGGTATGATCTGTTGAGAGATTAGATAAAATGAAGTTTCAGGTGACGACCATCTCCAGAGAACTGACAGGCAGAAAATAAATTCCTTCCTTCAAAAAGGAAGGCAGAACTAATTTGGGGAAATATAGGTCAGTTAATCAGTGTTGAAAGATCTTTGCTAAAAGACAAAATAGCATAACACTTGGTGACAAAGAATATAATACAAAAAAACAGCTTGGAGTTCTAAAATGAACTTCATGCTTAATTAACATTATGGAATTCTTTAAAGATAACAAGAAGCACAGACCTGGCCAATGCAGTAGATGGAATATATATGGGCTTTTAAAAGCTTTTGATAAAGTGCCACACAAGAGACTCATGACAAAGTCAGAGCATGTAGAATCAGGAAACAGGCTGCAGAGTCGTTAACAAAACAGAAAACTGAGGACAGGAGTTAAAGAATGTTCCTCATTATTGGCAAAAATGGAAAACGGTGTCCTACAGAGATCAGTGTGTTGGGACCATTACTGTTTACTAATATAGATTGGATCAAATTAATTTGGACTGAGGAATCGGAGATGTGGGATCAAAGTTTTCAGATCATGGAATCACAAAATAATACAGCACAGGAGGAGCCTACATACTCCCTTCCTCTTTTTCCAATCGCCCACTTAATTCTTTTCCCTTCAATATTTATCTAACTCTCTTTAGAAAGTTACTCCCAAATCTATTTTGACTATCCTTTCAGGCAGCACAGTCCTTCCTTTCAGGAAGCTCAGATGCTTCGTTGTGCAGAATAAAGTTTCCTCATATCACCTCTAGTTCTTTTGCTAATCACCTTAAATATGATATCAGATTGGGGTTATAGCTAATAATGCAGAGGCCTGCACCAAAATACAGTACATGATAAAACAGGCTTGAGAACTGGGGGAAAAATGTGGCAAATGTAATTCAATACAGTGAAGTGAGAGGCAGTTCACTTCATTTTGACAGGAGGAATAAAGGGGTCACTTATTCTTTGGAGGATAAGAAACAGATAGAGGAGCAAAAACATTTGGGAGCACAGAAACATAAATCACTAAAAGTAGCGATGTAATTTGTTAAGGCCATAAAGAAACAAACAGCATTCCGTTCTAGGAGGAACAAAATACAAAGGCAGGGAAGTAATGTTAACTTTTACAGTGAAGTTTAATTTAACCTCGCTGCCAAGTACTAGACTCCACACTACAAAAATATTGAAGCACTGGAGAAAGTGCAGAAAGATTTTCAAGGATGATACTAGAATTGAGAGGATGCAATTACCTGGGAAAATTAAGCAGGCTGGGTTTCTCGAAGATAAAGAGCAGATTTTTCAAATTATGAGATAGGTTAGATGTGCCAAAGTTGTCTCCATTTATGAACAAGTCCAGAACAAGAGTGCATAAATACAAGATCACCAATAACAGATCAAATAAATAATTTTACAAGTTTGTTTCCGGGCGGCACGGTAGCACAGTGGTTAGCACTGCTGCTTCACAGCTCCAGGGACCTGGGTTCGATTCCCGGCTTGGGTCACTGTCTGTGTGGAGTTTGCACATTCTCCTCATGTCTGCGTGGGTTTCCTCCGGTTTCCTCCCACAGTCCAAAGATGTGTGGGTTAGGTTGATTGGCCATGCTAAAATTGCCCCTTAGTGTCCTGGGATGCGTAGATTAGAGGGATTAGCGGGTAAAATATGTAGGGATATGGGGGTAGGGCCTGGGTGGGATTGTGGTTGGTGCAGACTCGATGGGCCGAATGGCCTCTTTCTGTACTATTGGGTTTCTATGATTTCTATGATATAGTGCTAAAAATGTAGAACTTAGCCACATGGAATGGATGAAGCAAATAGCATTGAAACATTTAGGGGTAGGCCTGATGTAAATATTTGGGAGAAGGCAATAGAGGAACGTGGAAGCAGGATGAAAAGAGGAAATTACGAGTGGGAGGAGGCTCTTGTAAGTATAAATACTGGAATGAATGAGTTGAGACAAACAGCATGTTTCTGTACTAGGCATTCTATTATGCGATGCTGCTCATGCAATTATCTCCACAAATGCTAACCAATAACAGAAATAAAATCCTTACACTTTCAATACTTTCTTTCGAATCTCAACCTCCTTGTCCACTGTGGGATCTTCAAAGAGTTGCACTCTGAAGTTGCTCTTTCGTAGAGCTGTGCCACACTCCTGACAGTTTCCAGAACCTCTAACAAACAGTAGTTCCACACAACTCTCACATCTGTTAAAACAGCAAGTTGATTTACTTTAGTTTTGTTTTTCAAAAAATACATGTTTAAATACATAGTTCTCAAGTGAATCATACTATATAATTTTTCTGACCATCTACTCTTGTATTCAAAAACAGTTTCTTTGCAAGTATATCATGGTATATAGAAAAGATATTATAGCAACGACAGTAGGAAGAGCATAATGTAGCTTCTCCACATCAAGAACAAGGGTAAAAATGATAGCATCCTCGTGAAAGCTTAACTATCTATGATTCAACATACGTTTTACATAAATGAGTATTTTTTTAATGCTTTCCTGGAGAGTTATTTTTGCATGTGTCATGTGTCACTTTCACCCGTAGCTCCAAGGAAACAACTCACCTTTAGTGCTTCAAGCTCAAAGCAGATCCAGGTTTCAGTGAAGAATGGTACTTCATTGATTTACATGTATTTAAGTTCTTCAAATTAAATAGCACCCCCAAATGATTTAATAATAGTTTGCATTGCTTTTGTTCATCTAACCGAGTCCCTTTTGATCCAAATGAGCTTGGCAGTTTCTCCCTCATTGGCTAGAAATTGTTGGTTGTTCACATCACAAACTTAAGTGATGGCAGCATCAAGGAGCACAGCATGAGTTAGTAACGTGAAATTCCCAATGCAGCTGACAATAGAAGATATTTTTTAATAAAGTGTGTCAAACAGCTGATACTAGGCAGATTAATACATCCGAATGATGCACGAGGCAGTGCAGCATCGACAAAAGATTTGGCAACTCATCACAGCTCAAAACCGACTTTGTGAGACGATCCTCCGGTAATGTACAGGAAAGAACAATTGAGTTCTTGGACTATCGAGTCATAACTTTAATCCACTTGGGATTTGTCAGCAAGCCATTTGAATGTTTGTAGTCATTATACCACTACTAGCTCGAGCAGGAGCTGATGGATTGTATCATACACAAACAAGACAAAACGCAGTGGAACCGTAAACAGCTTTTTTGGTTAGGCGGGATTAAAATATCATCTCGAGGTGCTGGGGGCACTTTCCAAAGGGTAACTTTTAAATTCTCTCATTTATGGTTTGTAATATTTTATGCTACACTGGATTCAGTGTACACCGAGGCAGTGTATCTTTCATTCAACGTTATGGCACTTAAACATTACACAACTGATTGAATAACTTAAATTACACGTGATCTATCCTTAGATTGTATGTTACCTATTTTTATAGGGCTCATCTATATTCCTTGACCAACAAATTAAAAAACTTTGAACAGGATGCTATGAATTAAGATGCAAGTTGGTCATTAAATTGGCATTCAGTCCACAGCACACACTGCCTCACGTAACTTTAATAATTTAGCGTAGTTTGTTAGATTCTTCCAACAATATGGACATAATAAATACAATAAGTGTCATCTAGAAAACCAGTCTATCCACTATTGAAGCCAATGGTCATAAAGCTGTGTTTATTTTGCAATCCTCTTTTGGAATGGGTAAGGAACAAAGGGCCCTATTTTGCCAATTTGATTCTAAGTGCTGGACGGACTTGAAACTGGGAATTTTTCAGATACGACTTTTAGACCCATTCTCAGGCGCCCCTATACGCACTCTGCGTGAAAAAATATCAGCAATTCTGAATCGTACTGCAGAAACCTGTGGGTGGGGCTTAACACGCCCGAAATCCTGCAGCTCTGATCGGCGCCTCCAACTGCACATGCGCAGAAAAAAAATGATAAGAATGCGGCTCCCCTGCCACATTGCTCCCAAGCCGGATAAGGCCTTCCCCGGGCCCTCACAGACATTGCCCCACTCCCAAAACATTACTGATCCACTTATCCCCCCACCCCCTGCCACCCAGACTGATCACAGGCCCCTCCCCCCCTTCCACCCAACTGATCTCAGGCAGAGTGGCAGCGGACCTCCTCTTCCCCCTCACTGATCTCAAGCAGAGTGGCAGCGGACCTCCCCTTCCCCCTCACTGATCTCAAGCAGAGTGGCAGCGGACCTCCCCTTCCCCCTCACTGATCTCAGGTAGAGTGGCAGCAGACACCCCCCCCCCGCCCCCTCCCCAATCTCAAGCAGAGAGGTGTCAGGTGCTCGGCACTTACCTCCTCACTAACTGGAGCGCCCGAATCGGACTTTTGTGCAGCGTGTCTGTTTCGCGCCGATTCTGGATGAGCGAACGCGGTGGTAAAGGGGGAAGTGCTGGTAATGGGCTGCACACCCAACATTAAGTCAATTTAAATGCACGCAAATGCATTTAAATGGCTGTTGCGCCCGTTTCGGGCGCAGTCTTGATCACGGCCATTTTCGGGCCTTGGTAAAGGGGGAACTGGCGCGGAGGCAGGCACGGATCATGCTACTCGCCTCACGCCAACTTTACCAAGTTTTCGCACCCGAAAACGGGCGCATCATGGGAGTTTTTTGCGCATTTATATCATTAAGGGATGAACAGGTAATTTTACTGAGAATTGCAATAATAATGGCATACAGTCCATTTTATTGGACAAAAAGGAAATGGCATAAGTAGCTTGTCATGTCATAATCGTTTCAAAGACTGCAAGAGCCTTTGGCAATTAGTGGTTAATCACAGCTTCATTCCCCCCTTAAAATCAATTGTCATTCCCAAGTACCTGAATTAACACTTTTCCCATGACTGGAACTTAAAACTCAAAAATAATGACACCAATGAACAGTGTTGAGTGCATAAACTGTCTAAATTTCACACAATTACTGCAGGTGATTCTTTATTGTGTGCTTATTTTCCAAAGCAGTGCTCTGCTTCACTTTGTGAAACTAACCATTCAACGCAAAAAAGTATTTCTTCCAAAATAAAACACTGCATTCGAGAGGGCAACAAGCTCTTCTGAGTAAGTTACTTAAATTAAGGTCCACTCTTTATTCTGTGCATAAAATACCCATGTAATTTATGGGATTATTAGAGGATTACAGTTTTCAATCAAATATCAGTAGAAGTGTCCCTCAGAAACCAGTACTTAAAGTTTTTCAACATCCCAGTATAAATATTGCTTTTTGAAACTTTATTGCTTGAAAGGAAGGAATAATCTGTGTTGTGATTCTCAAACATTTCAGGTATCTACCGATAAACATAAGCAATATATACAAAGAACGTTTACTGCTGATACCAAGGTTTTCAAATTGTGTGTTATGCCAGAACAGAGTCCAAAACAAACTTCAACTTGGTAACAAATTATTATTTGATAGCATGCTGGTGTTATGTCCACGTAAAACTGCTTCTGGATTTGACACTAAGCCTTAATGTTCATTTGGAGAGCTGGTGCAGACACAATGGGCTAAATGGCCTCCTTCTGCGCTGTAACAATTCTGTGACCCTTTTTCAGTTTCACTGCAAATATCATTATTTAATTTAACGATATCCAGAATACTTGTGCAATCTTTTGTGGATTCAGAACATTCACCAATAAGCCAACTTTAATAAAGTTGTTACCTCAGTTACTGTAGGTCCAGCTTCTAATACAGACCTTCAGTGTTTACTGAGTTGCTCTTTAAAATTTTTTGCACTCACACGAGAGGGCCATAAAAATTGGAGATTCATTTAACTGTATCTTTTTCCAATTAGGAAATCACCAATACCACTAAATATCCTCATATATTGTTGGTATTAATTCTACCTCATTCTTGCCCAATCTTTGAATTAACCTCACGTGTGCAAAGCCAGGAATGATATTTCCAATGGTCTGTTGAACAATCAATGCATTGAAAACCTGATACTTTATTTTGACAGTGAGCTGGTAAAATAACAAAACACACAAATATCCGAGTGAGTAGCCAGATGTACAGCAAACACTGGTCGCTGGCTGTACCTCTCCTGATTCACCACAATGCCAACTGCAGCCAAATTGTGCAGGAGATTTTTCAGTTACTTTGTGCCAAACAACAAAGTTTACAGTAAATGAAACTAAACTTATCGTTGCAGGAAATTCTGCACCAAAATCTCCAAACAACGAACCACATCACAAAAGATTGCCAATTAATTAAAGGAATATTGCAATGTGGTCATTCAGTCCACGATTTAAGTAAATCATAATGTCTTGGAGTACAGGGGATACAGAGAGAGAGAAGCAGAAAGGGAATCAGAATCTTTCCAGATGCACAATGGGGAGGGAGCCACTGACAGAACTTGGAATGCATCATTTATTGTTGACAACAGTTGCCTGAAGTTTGCTTTCCTTTTCTTGATTCTAACCAATATTCACAGAACAGCAAGTTTAAATGCCTAACAAGTAATTTCACCAATATAATAAAACTGTAAACTGACTGGAATATTTCATTGACTTTGTTTCCATTTTCCTCACCTTCACTAAGTCCACCTCTGACTCTTCCCTTCCCTTCTTTGAGTTCACGGTCTCCAGTTCCGGAGATAGGCCATCAACTAATATTCACACAAACCAACAGATTTCCACAGCCACCTAGAATCATTGAATTCCTATAGTACAGAAGGAGGCCAATCGGTCCATCGAGCCTGCACCTCAACTACATTTCCTCACATCCTGCTTCCTGTAAGGACTCTATTCCATTCCCGCAGTTTCTCAGTCTCCATCATATCTGTTATGTTGATGCAACCTTCCACACCATCTCTTCTGATTTGCCCTTTTTCTCCCTCACTGAGGATTCCCACCCAGTGTGGCTGACAGGGCCTGCCATTGTGTCTGCTTCATTTCACACACTTTTACTCACCCACCTTCCCCTCCCTCCCAGAACCTTGACTGGGCTTCTCTTGTCTTCAGCTTTCACCCACCATCCTCTGTACTGAACAAATCATCTTTTGTCATTTCAGCCAGCATGATGCCAAACACACCTTCCCCTGCCCTCCCCTTTCGTAGAGACCACTCCCTCCACAAAACCCTGATCTACTCCCAAGTCACTCCTAACATCCCCTCCCTTCCTTTCAGCACCTTTCCACAGAAGTGCAGGAGATGCAACACCAAGGCCCCAAACATTCCTTCCAACTGAAACTACGGTTTTGCACATCCTTCAATTAAGTATACCGTAGTGTTCAAGATGTGGTCTCCTCTACACTTAGGAGACCAAACATAGCCTGAGTACCACTTTACAGAACACCTCCATTCAGACCGCAAGCATGACCCAAGTTTCTGGTTGCTTGTCATTTTAATTTTCTATCTTACTCCCATGCTGACCTTTCTGCCCTTGGCCTACAATACAAACTGAAGAAATAGCACCCCAAATAAAAAGTACTTGCATTTCTATCTTTCTTAAGTTCTGGTAAAAAGCCATCTTGAGCTGCTGAAATGTTAACTCCATTTCTCTCTACAGGGGCTGTACCAAACCTGCTGAATATTCCAGCAATTTTTATTTCATATTTCCAGAATCTGCAGTTACTTCGCTTTTGTATTGTTGAAGTAATTTAATCAGTCTGTCTCCAGGATGAGCTAACGTTTCATTTCCAAACATTTCACAATTGATTCTGACTTTAGTCATTATTTCCTTTTAAAACACAAGCACGCACGATTCACAACAATGCAGCCGAAACTGGGGTTTGATTGATATCCCCGTCAATTTGGGACAATAATAGCTAGTGGGAAGAGGTACAAAAATTACCCTGTGCCACTTCTATTTTCCTTCTGGGTTTCAGTACACACACTCAATTCTGTAAAGATTTTTTGACAAGTCCAAATGGTAATTTATGAAGTTGTCTGGATCCCCTAACACCGGTCAGGAAGAAAAGTGAAATTTTAATTATGTTGCTGGAGGCAGCAGAAAAAATTGGGACTCAAAAATAACCATTCATTTCCAAGTTATTTTAATATACAGCAGGTTAATAGATATTTGCAAACCTGCAATTTAATCAAGAAGCAAATGTCATCATATCCAAAAATACAATGTCCAATTTATGTTTTGTTGAATTGCAGCTTTGTAATTCACTGACAGCTATGCTACTTATTATAGGGTCATACATACCAACTAACTATCAGTTTCTGGAAAAGTATATTAGATTGTGTGACAGGGTTGAAATTACCAACATTACCCTACAATAGATTACAGAAGAATTGAATGACTAGTAAGTAATATATTACAGGAAAACTACGGGATAAAGTAAAAATTAAATAAGGATAGTAAAACTAAAGGGTTCTGAATTTTTCAGTAAATTAAGTCCAATTATCTAAATTCCTTGGATTTTAAGGAGAGGAAAACTTTCAGTTAATCTTCTATAAATAAAAAGCGTTGTCAGCTCCACAGAAGCAGGCTTTATCATTGGTTTATGGGATGTGGATGTCGCTGGCTGGGCCAGCATTTATTGCCCATCCCTAGTTGCCCTTGAGAAAGTGGTGGTGTGCTGCCTTCTTGAACCAGTTGTCCCTGAGGTATAGGTACACGCACAAGGCTGTTAAATGAGGAAATTCCAAGATTTTGACCTAGCAACAGTGAAGGAACGGCGATATATTTCCAAGTCAGGATAGCGAGTGACTTCGAGGGGACCTCCAGATGGTGGTGTTCCCAGATATCTGCCGCTCTTGCCCTTCTAGTTGGTAACGGTCATGGTTTGGAAGGTGCTACCCAAGGAACCTTGGTGAGTTCCTGCAGTATATCTTGTAGATAGTACACAAGGCTGCCACTGTTCATTGGTGGTGGAGAGAGAGTGGATGATTGTGGAAGGGGTAGCAATCAAGCAGGTTGTTCTATGCCGGATGGTGTCGAGCTTCTTAAGTATTTTTGGAGCTGCACTCATCCAGACAAGTTGAGAGTATTCCACTACACTGCTGATTTGCGCCTTGTAGATGGTGGACTTTGGGGAGTCAGGAAGCGAGTTACTCACTGCAGGATTCCTAGTCTGTGACCTGCTCTGGTAGCCACAGCATTTATATGGCTAGTCCAGTTCAGTTTCTGGTCAATAGTAACACCAGCATGCTGCCAGTGGGGGATTCAGTGATGGTAATGCCATTGAATGTCATGGGGAGGTGGTTAGATCCTCTCTTGTTGGAGATGGTCATTGCCTGGCATGAATGTTACTTGCTACTTGTCAGCACAAGCCTGGATATTGTCCCGATCTTGCTGCATTTGGACATGGACTATTTCAGTATCTGAGTGTCGCAAATGGTACTGAACGCTGTGCAGTCATCAGCGAACATCCCCACTTAGGAGGAAGTAAGATCATTGATGAAGCAGCTGAAGATGGTTGGGCCTCAAACATTACCCAGAGGAACTCCTGCAGTGATGTCCTGGAGCTGAAGTGATTGACCTCCAACTACCACAACCATCTTCCTGTGTGCCAGGTCTGACTCTAACCAGCAGAGGGTTTTCCCCCAATTCCCACTGCCACCAAGGGCTCCTTGATGCCATACTCAGTCAAATGTTGCCTTGATGTCAAGGGCAGTCACTCTCTCCTCACCTCTGGCATTCAGTTTTTTTGCCCACATTTGAATCAAGGCCAAAATGAGGTCAGGAGCTGAGTGATCCTGGTGGAACCCAAACTGAGTGTCTGTGAGCAGGGCATTGGTGAGTAAGTGCCACTTGACAGTGGTGTTGATGACCCCTCCTATCACTTTACTGACGATTGAGAGTAGACTGATGGAACGATAATTGGCTGGGTTGGATTTGTCCTGTTTCTTGTGTACAGGACATACCTGGGCATTTTTCCACATTGCCAGATCATAGAAATAGAAAGATCATAGAAACCCTACAGTGCAGAAGGAGGCCATTCGGCCCATCGAGTCTGCACCGACCACAATCCCACCCAGGCCCTACCCCCACATATTTTACCCGCTAATCCTACGCATCCCAGGACTCTAAGGGGCAATTTTTTTAACCTGGCCAATCAACCTAACCCGCACATCTTTGGACTGTGGGAGGAAACCGGAGCACCCGGAGGAAACCCACGCAGACACGAGGAGAACGTGCAAACTCCACACAGACAGTGACCCGAGCCGGGAATCGAACCCGGGACCCTGGAGCTGTGAAGCAGCAGTGCTAACCACTGTGCTACCGTGCCGCCACGGTATGGATGCCAGTGCTGTAGCTGTACTGGAACTAGGGGTGCAGCAAGGTCTGAAGCAGCAAATTCTGGAGCACAAGTTCATTTGTGGGTAGCTAGCATTTACTTAGGTCACAAATTTAGTAGTCTAATAAACAGAGGCTCAAATCTGTCACATACGCATCCAGTTGCATGTGGAAACTCCAGGACCCTTCTCATGTCCTGAACAGCCACATGTTACAATTATGAGGTCTATAGGATTGTTATGCTTTGGGACTGTGTTTTAAATTTAAGGTAAAAATGAAGGAGGGTCATTTGACCTGCATTGCTGTCTGCCCAACAGCAAGCCTGGTTGGTCTGATTGTTACTGATTAAAAGAACATAAATTGTTTAACTGGGACAAATGTGTGGGGTTCTTAAACCTGGAGAGACAATGGCAGCAGCCGGCGTGCTAACAGTGACAGACTGGAGTCTCCAAAGTGCTGGAGAAGTGTTGATAATAAATCGGGCTGTAGACAGTTGTTCTTTAAAATGTCTACTCACTTCCAAGAGCTGGGATCTCAAGGATAGCTAATCAACATTTCTACCTGGATTCAAGATTCATATGATTACCATGGAGATGGGTTCTGAGGGGGAGGGGGCTAAGATATCTATGAAAACTCAGTCAAGGTTAGTCTGTCAAGATTCAGGAGAAGGAGAGCAGTTTTGAGCTGCAAGATGCTGTGGTTCACCGCGCAGGAATGTCAGTGGGAGCTTGCACTGTTGGAAACTTTGCCTCACTTGTGCTAGAAAAAGAAGCTCCAGGGAAAAAAACCTCACCGTGAAAGACAGTTCTGAGATTAAAAAGTTCTCAGACTGAGAAAGGAAAAGATCAGAAGTAAATCCTGGGGAGCTAAGAGTCACCTTGGACTGGTTCCGGGTGAATTCACAGTATGTCCGTGAAATGGGTTTTTGGTTGTGCTAAAAAAAAGGGGATGGGTCTGGGTTTTGTTTTGTGTTTAAAGTACTGGTTGCCTACAAAGATTACTGTGTTTTTAGACACTGTCAAAGGCTTAAAAGATGAAATCTTGTTGTGTCAACCTATCAGCTATTAACTGAAAGATCGACTTTCTTTTTAAAAGTCATTGGTTTCTACAGAGTTCGTAGCATTGTTCAGGAATTGTCATCAACTGCAGCAGCTTGACTGCTGGACTTTTGAACTTAAGCAGCTGTTGGCATCACTATGGTGCATCCATCAGAATGAGTTTCATGGACAGCCCATTTATTGATGAGGTCAGCTTGAAGCTTAAAGGTATGCAGAGATTGGGGACAGTCAAGACCAACCAGTGGAGGAGGCCCTGAATGCATTGCACTCCCAAAGTCCGTTGTATTCAGTTTTGAATGCTGGCAAGATTGCTCCTCAGGGGAGTGCAGCCATAGCCTAGTTGAGGTGCCAATGTAGGTCGCCCAAGTCTCCAAGGCACATAGGGGCGCGGGAATCACTGCTGCCCGATAAACCATGACCTTAGTCTCGGATTTAAGACCCTGGTCTTCAAATACTCTTCCTCAAATGGCTCACTGGCACATTGGAGGCAAGAATGAATTTCGTCATCTATCCTTTATCCATGCTAGAATACAAAGTCTCAAACAGAAATATACACATGGAAGAACCAATTCTAAGCTCGATATCACTTGATCTACTTTTAACCAAACGTGCAGGCTATGATTCAAGTTCAGGGCAAACTCAAAATTACAGAATGCTGACCTTGCACAGCCTTTATGTCTAAATCGGGATCACATCTGTATTTGCTATGTTGAACAAATCAGAATAATCCCCAACATGACACATACGAGATAGCTGATTGCCTACCAACTCTTCTCCTTTTTGGCATAAATTCAAAAAAGTTAAACACATCTGCACTGCATCCCACCACTTACATGAATCACACAATCTCAGCGTACTGGAAGCCCTTGGCTTGTGAGAGCCAGTTCCTAAAAACAGCCAAATTGCCAATCCAAAAGTTAGTTGAACTATTTCACAATGAAGCACTTAGTCTCATGTTGCCATGCAAATGAATTGCTAACATGTTAACTTGTTAAAATGAAATCAATTATACTTGTTGGAAAATCAACCCAGTGAATCCACAAATTACCTGTCCTGATTGGGCTCAAACTCTAAGAGCTGCTAAAATAAAACTTAACACATCTTCAAACACATGAACCTGTCTAATTAGGTACCCACTGCCATAGTTTAAACTGAACAATTTCTCATCTGAGTTTCAACAAAATGACTCAATTTTTAAAAATAAGATTTAATCTTATTCACAAGAGTGAATTCATGCATTGGGGCTGTGCAGACGTAAAAAGATTACAACTCAAAATAGTAATTCTTTTATTTTTTTTTAAACTGAATCGACCATCAGGAATGGATACTATGCAGAGTTCACTGTTTGTTTTACAGATCAGTGATATCTGTCTGCCCAGCAGCAAGCCTGGTTGGTCTGATATGTGTTCCATATTTTATTATAATTTGTATTTCTGTAAAGACAATATCCTCTCAGAGCATTTAACAAGGCAGGAAAAGATTAGCAAGCAACAGGAAAAAGGGAAGGATAAAAACTGAGCAAGGAACGGGAGAAGTGGTCAGACAACTGATTTTGGAACATAATGTCAGAGTAGGGTACGAAAATTTTGTCTATAATGGAATGCAAAAAGCAGGGAGCTAGCAGTAATCCAATGCCAATTACATTACAGAAACAGGCTATTTGACCTGACTGGTCGGTATTGCATTACCCTCCACACAAGCAGTCGTCCTCCTGCTGCATATCCCCTTTCCTTCAGCCACCTAACTAACCTATTCTAACCTTGACGTTGTCATGGTTTCTGAATGACTAACTGCATTCCACAGCCTCACAATAGTTTCTTCTATTTTCTGTCCTAAATCTCTAATATTTAATTTTATATCCAAGTCCACTGTTTCTAGACCCCTCAAATGACTGAAAAGAATGATTCCATCTACCGTGTCGCATCTTTTCATAAGCGCAAATACCTCTGTCAAATGGCCCTTTGGTTCCCAAGCTGTTTCCAAGTTTTTCTTTGTATTTGCATTTCCCCATACCAGGCAAATTTGTAAATCTAAGCTATGCCTCCTCTTTTTGCTGCAACTTTTTTCCTGGTATATGGAACCTCAAATGGGTGTTAGTATCTAAATGGTTTATTTTATTATAGATTCATTATTGCACCTTGATTTTTATATGCTACAAAGAGTATTCCATCAATTTTTTTCTTATGGCTTTATGCACTTGAAGTGCTGCTTTTGACGTCTTCTCAACACCTAAATCCTTCTGCTTTTCCAACATCATCCAACCTTTCTCAATCAAATGACAGTTACTTTTATTTTCCACATGGTGTGTGACCAATCATATAAAATTGTATCTGGTTACTGCAAATAAAGTAAATGTAGTGGTTGTACTTTATTCAAATGCTTTTTGAAGGTTTATATAATGTGCCCAGTTTTGGGAACACTACACTAGGAATGGTGTCAATAGACAAAGAGGATGGAGAATAAATTCACTGAGATAATACCAAGGATAAGAGACTATGCAGGAGAAGACAATAAAGAAACTCTGAATTAAAGCAGAGGTAACTGAGAGATTGATAGGCATTTAAATTATAAAAAGATGTTTCATAAAACACAGGGAAATATTATTTTCACTGGTTGGTAAGTATGCATCGCTGATTTAAAATGAAAAGAAATGCGAGGCAGGAGAATTTTTATGCAGAAGGCTCTTTGGTCAAGGAGTCTCCTAAGAGAACAAGCAAAAAGCCAAAATTAATAGGGTAATAAGAGAAGGAATAGTTATTTGAAGAAACATCTATTGTGCCATGAGAAAAGAAAAAAGGGAATGAGACGAAATAGACCACTGAAAGCCGAGACAGCCACAGTCATCCAAATGGCTTCTTTCTATTGTAAAATCCTAGGCAGCACATGAGAAACTTCCCACAAACATAAGTGACATGTTGAATCAAGGGAAAGTCAAATCACATGGAAAGAGATGGTTAGCAGAAAGCAAGAAGATATAGGGAGGTTTCTCAGTCCAGCAAGATAGGGCGAGTGATGTTTTGTTTTGGGGTGGCTGCTATCTGGGCGATCCCTCAATAATCTGGATTTAGGAACTGGGGAAGCAGTACTGAAATTTACTGATAACAGCAAGTTGAAATGGCAAATCGCGATAAGGACTGTGAAAGACCGTAGGTGGATACAGTTAAGCTATGAAAGACAGAGAATCATTCATTTCCGAGCCAATTTAATTGGAGAGAGATAAAGATGCAACACTGTAACATGCCTTTCTGCCTGACCAGTCTGTGTTGGCATTTATCCTCCACACCAGCTCAAATAATTCTAATCTCATTTACAATGCTCTTTCAATCCGTTTGATATCACTCTCTTATTCAAACTAATTGTGAATGTTGTCAGTTTTTGCTTAAACCTCTAGCCCTGGGAGCATATTCCATAATCTCCTAACACACCCAATTGTCAGGCCCAGTTTTGTACAGCCCTTTAATGGAAGAATATAAAAGCAATAGAAAAAGTGTTGCATAGGTTACCTGAAAATAGCGGTGACAGTTATGATAATTGATTTGATAAATTTTACTGGAATCAAGCAAGTTGAGGGCTCAAATGATAAAGAAGTGTTCTTACGATTGTACGTAACCTAAAAATGGGAGTAGACGATTCAGCCCTTTGAACCTGCACTTGGATGACCTTCTACCCCACCTACATTTTTCTGCCTAAATCCCTTGATTCCCCAAACATCTAAATCGATCTCAGTCCTAAACATACTCAACAATCGAGCATCCTCAATCCTTTTAGGTAATCAATCCCAAAGATTCACAACCTTTTGAGTGAAGAACTGTCTCCTTATCTCAGACCTACATAATCAACTCCTTATTCTCAGACTGTGCTCACATCTTATGATGGGGTAAACAGTAACAAGTCTTAGGTGGATTGGCCATGCTAAATTAACCCTAGTGTCAGGGGGATTAGCAGGGTAAATACGAAGAGTTACGGGAATAGGGCCTGGGTGGGATTGTGGTTGGTGCAGACTCGATGGGTCGAATGACCTCCTTCTGCCATTGTACGGATTCTATGATTCTAAGTCGCTCTCATTGGAGATTGTATTGAGAGAACACAAATTTGAAACAAGCACACAAACAGATTAAAAGAGATAGGAAAAAATGTTTGGCCATGGTTATATGTGGAATATGCTGCCACAAATCTCCAATACTATTTTGGAAAGAAATTAGTTAGCTGCTTGAAATAAAGGCAATATTAAAAGCTGGACAGCAAACAGAAAAGCAGGTTAGACTGGACGGCTCATGTTGAAAAAATATCACCACTACAACCATGACATGCTGAATGATCCATTTTAGTGCTGTAACATTCTATTATTACTATCAGAGCGATTAGATCTGCATCTCCGAGTCTATTTACCCACCGAATACAAAGGTTCCTAAATAGTAAGCATGGACAGGATGTTTGAATGCATGGCTTCCAAATGGGCAAATACATCACACGATGCTCAGCTACTCAGAATGGGAAAAACACTTGATTATTGAACTATGTTCCATTAGCCAATCTCAGCTGAGGTAACTATTACCCCAACGTAAGGAAACTGAAGAAAGATAAATCAATACATCAGGCCATATCCCTAATTCAGGATAACGCAGAGAAAAGGAGGGGGCCAGGATTGATGAAGCAAGCCTCAATAATCAAAAAGTACACCAAAATTCAACGTTCAAGTTCAAATATGAGGAATATTTATTTAAGACAGCAAAGGGTTATCACCCATGATATATATCGCCATGAAGTACAATCCACTCGATCATTTAAAAATACTTCTACACTTAGAAAACTAAATGATCTAACCATCTGAAATATGCAATGTAATTGTTAAAAACCTGAATGCGAGTGATACCACCAAGGTTACTACCCACCCCAAGGTGGCCTGAGAAGAAGGTGTTGACACTAAACCCTCTTCTAGAGCCACTGCTGCCCTTGTGGTTGAAGATGCTATCACTGAGGTATTAAGTGGAAAATACTATCGCTCTGACCCAGTGATCATGGAGGAAATACTAGATGGTCGAAAGTCAGAATGTCAAGTGATTTGGAAATGGTGGCATTTTAATAACATTGCTAATCTCACTTTTCTTGCTGGTAGTGGTTGCAGAGGAAGGAAGTGCTGTTGGAATTACATTGAAAAGTGCTGCTGTGTATGCTGTACTGTACTAGCCATGAAGGTCGATATTGGATCCAGTGATATTAATACAATCAAGCAAATCACTGCATCCTGAATGGTATCCAAATTCTGGAGCACTGTTTCAACTGTATTCATCCGAGTGAGTGGTGAGCATTCCTCCACACTTATACATAACAGAGAGATTGAGGGGGGGGGGTTAGGAAATGAAAATTACAGGGTATCTGGCTTCCACCGTCTTGCAGTTATTCTGGTCAATGTCAACTCACAGAAGCGACGTGGAGGAACTAGGTCAGGGTAGAGGATTCCGCTTTCCCTTCAAGATGATCATTGACTGCATTTATCTGGTGCGTGCAAATGTTACCATCAAGAAGTAGGTTGCTGGTCAGCCGATGTCATTTAATGGCACTTTTCATGAAGTTTGGAAGCAGGGAGCAACTGGCATTGTTGGTTTTTCCTTATTCTTTGAACTTAGAAGATGCCTGGAATTTTCAATGTATTAGTAGATGTCTGTATCATAGCTTACTGGAAAATCTTTAGCATTACCAGTAGGATGTCAGTGTCTGTAGACGTTACTATACCCAAAATGCTCAGTCACTTAATGTTCTGTGATGGGCACTTTGGCCTGAAAGTTACATAGTATATGTGGCACAAGTCATTTGGCCCAACCTGTCCATGTGGATGTTTATGCTCCGCTCAAGCCGATTGTTCAGTTTTCCTCTTGCACTCATTTGGGCTCTGTTAGAAAATGGGGGCGATACATTGAGCCTGGGTTGGATTATGGTATGTACCTACTATAAATTAGGTTAGACACTATCATTCTGAAAGAAAATACAGAAGGCCTAGAAATAATACAGAAGTCAGAAAATTTAGGAAATAAAGATTCACAGTGCCCGAATTAAGTAGCCCTTGGTTCCATGTGTAATCTCCCACGTTTGAAAGACTTGGTTTGCACATGTAAATTCAAACAAACACGACAGGTTTTAATGAAGAGCTGTTCGTTGCTCTGCATCAGAATACAAAACTGAAGGTTAAACAGCAGCCTGAACACACACCCAAATGAGTCATCAAATCATGAGATCGACTGTTAAAGTATCCTGGCAACCCTCTTAATATAACATCGTTTCCCCTTAACTTCTGTGGTGATGACATCAAATTACTATGATGTTATGTGTATGATCAATAATCCACTAGACAGTACGAGATATTCAACAAGAAAACCAATCAGGAGGACATCTATCTCTCTTTGGTTGTACATGACGTTCTGGAATTTGGCTGCCCTTGACCCTAGAAGTAGGATTTGGAACTTCAGTAGACCCTTCTTCACTTGGAACTAATTCTGTATCATTCTCATATGGTAAAGCAGCATCAGGCAACTCAGATTCAACTAAGTCTTCCATAGTAGTATCCATAACACTAGGGACTAAAGTTGGTACTTCTGGAGATAATGCGGAGAAATCATTGAGCTGATAACAACAGGTCAGCATGGCGCCACCAAATAAGTTCATCTTCAGTTTGAACCATGTAAGAAATTGGACTTGTTTTTGCTAAAACTATGGCTGGTTCCCATTTTCCATTCGTATCATAGTTACACGGTAACACTCGATCTCCTTGTTGAAATAAGCATTGTTTTGCCTTCATTCTCATCCAAATAATTGTGATACTCTACTATCTCTGAAGTTTCTGAAGGTAATAATAAATCAAATGTGGCTCTCAACTTTCTCTTTAAGAGCAGTAATGCAGGTGAACTTTGGGTAGTCGGATGAGATGGCAATAAGATAAAATGGCAAAAAGCTATTCACACATGATAATGAACCTTGCTCATCTGAAGCTTTTAAAAGAATATTTTAAGGATTGAACAAATGTTTCAGCTAATCCACTAGTTGATGGAGGAAAAGGTGCAGATTTTATATGCCGAATACCATTTACTTTGAGATCATCCTCAATCTCTTGTGAAGTGAACTGTGAACCATTATCGCCAACAAGCTGTTCTAGTTTACCAAATCTTGCAAGCATTTCATCCTGGTTTTCATTGGTTTGTTCAGATGTAGCAGATCTCATGATAATAACTTCTGGCCATTTTGAATGCGCGTCAACTAATACAAGAACATGTAATCCTCAAACAGACCAGTGAAATCTACATTTAATCATTGTCATGGCATTTTAGGCCATTCCTAAGGATGTAAGGGAGACAACAGCATATTTATTGACACTCTCCCACTTTTCTTTCCCCAATCTGAGCATCCAGACCCAGCCACCAAAAATAACTACATGCCAGTTCCTTCATTTGAACTATACCAAGACGACCTTCATGTAGCTGTTCAAGAACTCTTCCATGCAGACTAGCAGGAATGATCACTTGGATTCCCCACATAGACACCCACTTTGGGCAGAAAACTGATGCCTTCTTGACACATGGTTTCAAATCAGAACGTGGACAATGTGTTCCAGCTATCATTCCCTTCAATATCATATCCATCACGTTCCCCATCACGGGATCATCTCTGGTACGTCTCTGAAGATGAGAAGCTGTTGCAGGTAAATGATTTACTAGCGAAAAATAAAGAATGTTAGGAAAACTAGTTGGTGGCATCTGCTCAATAGGTAAAGGTAAGCGCAATAATGTATCTGCATAAGCATGGCAATTGATACTCTAAATCGTATGTGTGCAGATACAATCAGCAACCACCTTTGCAATCGACTAGCAACTAATGACCATATACCTCTCCACGGCCCAAAAATTGCAGTTAAGGGTCGATAATGTGAAATGGAAATCATATAACTAATGATGAAACTTTCATACACCAAAAGTTATACTTAATGTTTCTTTATTTAATTGAACATAGTCAGATTCAGCACTAGTCCGAGTACACAATGCAAAAGATATTGGTCGTTCTTCGCCCAAAGGAACAATACATGAAACTAATGCCCCTACTCCATAAGGTGAAGCATTGCAAGCAAGCAGTAATGGTAGCTTTAGGTTAAAATATTTCAGATTTCTGCAAAGCATCTTTGTATGCTTTCTCATATTTTGTTGTCCAGTCCCATGACTGTGTCGCACACAGCAAATTATGCAATGGTTTTAATAATGTAGCTAAGTTAGGAACACATTCACCATAATACTTTAGTAATCCTAGAAAGGACTGCAATTGCATCACAATCTTCAGACATGGTGCTTCTAAAATTGCATCTATCTTTTTAGGTGCTCTATGTAGGCCTTTACCTTCAATAACATTACCCAATTACTGGACTGACATCTGGTAAAAGTCAAACTTTTCTTTCTTGATACACAGACCATTGGCTTGAAAATGTTCCAATGTTGCTTCTAAATTTTCCAAGTGCTTTTGTTCACTGGACCCTGTGATTAAGAATCATTCGGGTAACATTGTATACCAGAGAGACCACATCGGATCCAGCGATCTTTGGAAAAGGGCCGATACGGATGTTACCCCAAAAGGTAAACTTTTATAACAAAAAAGCCTTTAGGAGTACCAATGGTTGTGATTCAGTGCCTACATTAATCTGTAAATATGCTTGTGAAAGATCAATCTTGCTGAATTTCTGCCCACCTGATAATTCAGCAAACAAATCTTCAATTAAAGGAAACGGATATTGATCAGCAAACACCGGATTTATGGTTGTTTTAAAATCACCACAAATACAAACTGAACCATTTGATTTCATGATAGCTCCAATGGGAGTAGCCCAGTCACTTTGTAACTGGCTCTAATACACCAGTATTGACAAGTCAAACTAATTCTTCTTCGATCGTGGGATGAATTACAAAAAGCACCTCTCTTGCTTTGAACCTCTTTGATTGACTTTATCTCAAGTTTCACTTGAACTCCCTTAATTGAGCCAAGTGTCTCTGGATACGATCTTGTATTTATCCAGAATGTGCTCTGGATCTGTTTTGGCATCAACCAGTCTGTTTTATGGTTAAGCATTATCTTCTCCAAGCATGATCTCCCAGAAAGAGTTGGAAAATTACCACGGACCACTTGGAGAGGCAACACCGCTGTTTGTGTACTCATCTACATTGACCATGATGTAACCTTTTAACGGCATGATTTCTTCTGTGTATGTTCATAAAATCACATCAGCTGGTTTTAAAGGATGATACTTTAGCTTTTGCTAGTATGTAGTCTCAAGAATTAAAGATACTGCAGCACCAGTATCAGCCTCCACCCTAATATGTTGTCCACTTTGGAATCACCCAGAATCTGTGATCAACCCTGTTTGGAAAAGTTGGTTAGTTGAATCTCTTCTTCATATTTTTGGGCATTCTCTTCTTCACAGTTGTAATTCTTTTCTTCCATGTTGTAAATTTTTATAGAATTCAACTTATTTTTCTTCTTGAGGATACACGGATGCTCTAATATTTTTCTCAGGGGAACCTGGTCTAGCCCAACAGGTTTTTGTCATGTGATCTATTTTGCCACAATTCTTCCATTGACTATCCTTGCTCCAGTATTCACTCGCTGAATGGCCCATTTTGTACATCTGTGACATGCTTGTTCCTGTTTTGACTAAAGCACCTTTTAGGAGAAAAGGAGACAAACCAAGGGTAAAATAAAATGTGGTGTTAACATAACTTCTGTGGAAGGAATGATGAATTGATAAGTTTTGGAATGAGAAAGGGTCTCTTATGAAGAATCAGTTCTCATATACATTTTCTGAACTCAAATTATCTTAACACACCAAAATTTATAACCTCCTGAAACCAAGAAACAGAAAACATCTAGATCATTATAGAACCATATAGAGTTCTACGACAAATGTATTTCATATTAACCATCAAATCTAAAACTGATTAGACTAGATAGCCTTTGGGTATTCATATTTGTATTTTGGTTCAATTGGCACTTTAAAGAAACTACAGCAAAAAAATATATACTGAAGATAGTTTTATTTTTCATGCTTCACACAGACAAGTTCACAATAAAACACTTCACCACTTTCACCTGGACTTCAGCATGACATGTTGGTATTACATTTTGATTTCCTGCATCAACTAAACTTGCAAGAAACTTGAATCAGCACTTGTGTCTTTTTGTAAACTCTAGTCAACACTATCATCGTAACTTGTTTCAATTCGGGGACTCTTACAAGAATTCAGCCATATTCATCCTGAAGCCTTTTAAAGAAAGAACTTGCATTTTGATCAGATTCCAGAAAACTGGTTTCTCCAGCTTGTATTACTAAATTCAATTCCCAACCACACGGACAAGCTGGGTTTTGTTTATGGATAGAGTCGCTCCTGGAAAAGAACATAACTTAATAAGATAAACTCAAGTAACGGGCTCAGAGAAGCTGCATTCCAAGAATTCAAAATGAATAGTTCCCATATAAAACATGAAGCCAAAATGGCTGATAATGTGAACTGTGCGGTAAGTACCTATAAAGAACAAAGGGCTAATGTCTTAAATCACTGAATTGATTGTGATTTGATTTATTATTGTCACATGTACTAGTATACAGTGAAAAGTATTGTTTCTTGCACGCTATACAAAGCATACCATTCAGAGAAGGAAACGAGAGAGTGCAAAATGTAGTGTTACAGTCATAGCTAGGGTGTAGCAAAAGATCAGCTTAATGCAAGATGGGTCCATTCAAAAGTCTGGTGGCAGCAGGGAAGAAGCTGTTCTTGAGTCAGTTGGTACGTGACCCGAGACTTTTGTATCTTTTTCCTGACAGATGAACGTGGAAGAGAGAATGTCCGGGGTGCGTGGGGTCCTTAATTTTGCTGGCTGCTTTGCAGAGGCAGCGGGAAGTGTAGACAGAGTCAATGGATGGGAAGCTGGTTTGCGTGATAGATTGGGCTACATTCATGACCTTTTGTAGTTTCTTGCAGTCTTGGGCAGAGCAGGAGCCATATCAAGCTGTGATACAACTAGAAAGAATGCTTTCTATGGTGCATCTGTAAAAGTTTGTGAAAGTCGTAGCAGACATGCCAAATTTCCTTAGTCTTCTGAGAAAGTAGAAGCGTTCATGGGCTCTCTTTACTGTAGTGTCGGCATGGGGGGGGCCAGGACAGGTTGTTGGTGATCTGGACATCTAAAAACTTGAAACTCTCCATCATTTCTACATCATCCCTGTTGATGTAGACAGGGGCATGTTCTCCACTATGCCTCCTGAAGTCGATGACAATCGCCTTCGTTTTGTTGACATTGAGGGAGAGATTATTGTCACCGCACCAGTTCACCAGATTCTCTATCTCATTCCTGTACTCTGCCTCATCATTGTTTGAGATCCAACCCCCTACGGTGGTGTCATCAGCAAACTTGAAAAATCGAGTTGTTGGGGAATTTGGCCACACAGTCATAGGTGTATAAGGAATATAGTATGGGGCTGAGAACACAGCCTTGTGGGGCACCGGTGTTGAGGATGATCGTGGAAGGGGTGTTCTTGCCGATCCTTACTGATTGTGGTCTGTGGGTTAGGAAGTTCCGGATCCAGTCGCAGAGGGAGGAGCCATGGCCCAGGCCATGGAGTTAGGAGATGAGTTTCGTAGGAATAATGGTGTTGAAGGCTGAGCTGTATTCAATAAATAGGAGTCTGACAGAGGTGTCTTTGTTATCTAGGTGTTCCAGGTGTGTTATGGCACAGGAAGACTATGATTGGCCCATCATGTCTGCACTGGCTCTCAGAATGAGCAACTTACCGACTGCCATAGAATCCCTACAGTACAGAAGGAAGCCATTTGGCCCATTGTGTCTGAACCGAAAGAGCATCTTACCCAGCGCCACCCCCTCCCCCCCCCCCCCCGCCCCAAATCCCCGTAACCCCACACATTTTTCATGGCTAATCCACCTAACCTACACATCTTTTGGACACTAAGGGGCAATTTAGTGTGGCCAATCCACCTAACGTGCACATCTTTGGATTGTGGGAGGAAACCGGAGCACCCAGAGGAAACCCATGTTTGCCATTCCTCTGCCTTTTCACCATACCCTGCACGTTGTTCCTTTTCAAATAACAATCTTTTGAATGCTTCAATTGAACCCATCTCACCACACACCCAGGCAGCACATTCCAAATCCTATCCACTCGCTGCATGAATATTTTTTCCCCCCTCAAAGCACTTTTGCTTCTTTTACTAATTACTTTAAATCTGTGTCTTAATCCTTTCACAAATGGAAACAGTCTCTCCCCATCTAATCTTTCCAGATTCCTCATGATTTTGAATATCTTTATCAAATATCCTCTCAGCCTTCTGTAATTCAAGGAAGGCAGTCCTAACTTCCCCAATCTATCTTCATAACTGAAGTTCATCACCCCTGGAACTATTCTCATGAATCATTTCTGCACCCTCCAATATCTTCACATTCTTTTTAAAGTGCAGTGCTCAGAATTGGACACAGTACTGCAGCTGAACTAGTGACTTACATAAGTTCAACATAAGCTCCTTGCTCTATGCCCTTTTTAATAAAGTAAGAAGTTTAACAACACCAGGTTAAAATCCAACAGGTTGGACAGGTCAAACAGGTCAACACCTGTTGGACTTTAACTTGGTGTTGTTAAACTTCTTACTGTGTTTACCCCAGTCCAACGCCGGCATCTCCACATCATGACTACCATAGACATCGCAAACTGCCGGCTCCAAGTGGAGAGGATCTCCAAGAAGATCGCGCATATCGACACAACCTGTTGGACTTTAACCTGGTGTTGTTAAACTTCTTACTGTGTTTACCCCAGTCCAACGCTGGCATCTCCACATCCTTATTAATAAAGCCCAGGATGTTGTATGCTTTATTAACTGCTCTCAACCTGTCCTGCCATCTTCAATGACCCGTGCGCATTTTTACCCAGGTCCTCCTGCTCCTTTAGAGTTGTACCTTCCATTTTATATTGTCTCTCCACGTTCTTCCAATTTAAGTGAATCATTCACATTTCTCTGCATTGAAAAACTGTTTGTTTATTTGCTTGGTAGAGATTCCAATAAACCCAAATGCTCAATGATATTCACTAACAACCGAAAAGAGAAGACTTCTAATATTTCCTTTTGAAATACTAAATATTATTACACTGTGCAATTTCAGGTCTTGTTTCACATTTTCACCATCACTTTTGTTTTTTTTTGTTTGTGGGGAGACTGAATTCAGTTGACAGGCTGTACTGTACTAAGGGGCAGCACAGTGGCACAGGGCCAGCCGTGGCTAGAAGCAAATTACTGCTGATGCTGGAATCTAAGGCAAAATGCTGGAAAACCTCAGCAGGTCTGGCAGCATTTGTAAAGAGAGAAAAGAGTTGACGTTGCGAGTCCAATGGCCCTTTGTCAAAGGTAAAAGGCATAGGAAGTGGGAGATATTGGGGGTGGGGGGAGAAGAGAAGATGGGTCTCACAACACCAGTGACCCGAGTTCAATTCCTGGCTTGGGTGACTGCGCAGAGTCTGCACATTCTCCCCATGTCCGCGTGGGTTTCCTCCAGGTGCTCCAGTTTCCTCCCATAGTCCAAAAGACGTTGGCATGCTAAATTCTCCCTCAGTGTACCTGAACAAGCACCAGAGTGTGGCTTTTGGGGATTTTGACAGTAATTTCATTGCAGTGTTGTTAGCCTTACTTGTGACTAATAAAATTATTTACTGATGTTAATTCAGGTGCCTGGCAGTCAGGCTCAAGGTGTGCTCCAAATCTCCAGCAAAGGAGGCGGTAGGGGCCGGGATATGTTTTTAGAAAAGGCTAAGGTCCACATTCATGAATGAATCACCTAATTTACAATAGACAAGGAGACAGCACACGAAGCTCCCATATACCCTAAGGGGCTATATAGATAGATAGATAGATAGACATCACTCACAGCGTGTGTCCGCACACATTCACCATCAGTTTGAGCGAAGGGTTGCGGTACTTGGTAGTTTTGCACCGAGGACATCCCTGATCATCCATCCTGACAGGTCTCTTGAAGACAGCACAGCGATCACACGGCTCCGACTGCAACACCGGACGCTTCACAAACGGTCCGCTTTTGCTGAGCTGGGGGAGGGGAAGACAAATGTGAGGACACCGCAGGCGCGAGCCGGGCTGCAATGGCAATTAGAACCTGGCCCGGATAGATAGTTGCCAATCGCAATCCTGCAAAGTCCCAGTTACTGGCTTACACCAGATAGAGATTTCCTATTGAAAACAACATGCTGATGTTAATTTATATTTATTAATTCATTCAATACGGTTTAAATCTGGGGGGGGGGGGGGGGGGAAGAGAGATGCAATCATCATTTGTGTCATGTGCGTGCCATGTTTTAACTTTGCAGTATCAGCTGAACAAACCTCTTATTGAATGCGCTCATGTTTGTACACTAAAAAGACGTTTGTGCTGGGCTGCCAGGCATGTTTGAATATTTAATTAAGCCAATTCAAATCTACTTTCTATCATTTGCACATTTCCTGCAGCTGTCCAATTTAGAATCACTTTTATTACAACATTCAAGGGATTAAAACTTGATAAAAGATTCAAGACACACTTTGCTTAATTAAAGTATGTATTTTTATTTGTATTTTATGAGACTATTATGTTGGATTATTTATTTCCACTTTATAAATAGCACCAGCTGGTTACAGCAAAATTTGCGTATCTGTATCCATATAATTAATAAATTTACATCGACACTTCCTGTTCCCAAACTTTATTTCCTCGTGTCACTCTTCCTGCAGCATTTTTGTTGTCTGACGGTTTAGATGGCAAGACCTAGATCAGGTGGTGCAGAGATTGAAGCAGCACCTTTGGTAGTATTTTGCATCATAACCAACACTGTCAACGAAAAATGGAAATCACCGTTAACAGTTTTGCCTGGTCAAATTTTGTTGATGAAACAACTGGATCACTTGAAATAATTTTCTGATAATCTGCACTCCTTAACTCCTAATCATAGAATCCAGAAAGATGCCATTTAGTCCATTGTACCTGATCTTTGACAAAGCTGTTGTATGAATCTCTCTCTTTCCCCATAGCTGATTTCCAACCTTTCAATTATCTATTGAACTTCCATTTGAAATTTACTATTGAATCTACTTGCTCCACCCTTTTGAGCAATGTACCCAAGACTAACACAAAACCATCTCTCCCCTGGTTCTTTTACCAATTATTTTAATTGTTGGGTTTTTTTGATTCATTCATGGGACATGGGCATCGCTGGCTGGACAGCATTTATTGCACATCCCTAGTTGCCCTTGAAAAGGTGGTGGTGAGCTGCCTTCTTGAAATGCTGCACTCCACATGCTGTTGGTTGATCCACAAAGCCATTAGGGAAGGAATTTCAGGATTTTGACCCAGTGACTTGGCGACCAACCCTTTTGCCAGTAGAAACGATTTTACTTACTCTGAAAGCATTTTGTAATATTGAACACCTATTAAATCTGACTTTAACCTTCAGCTCTAAGGAGGATATTCCCAGCTTTTCTCATGCTCATCTGAAATTCAGCTGTCTCCAAGTCCCATTAACGCAATACCCCTGTGCTCACTGACATATCAACACCTTAAAATTCTTAATATTTCTTTCAAATCCTTCAGCTGCATCGCAATCTCAAAACTCTTCCACGTCCTTGATTGTCATTGCTTCACCAATGCAATCATGCCTGTCCCTGCCTAGGCTTTAAGCTTTGAAATTTGCTCCTAAATCGTCTCTTCCTTTAAAGGATCTACACAAAATGCCTTTGGAGAGATTGTTTTATTGTTTGTCCTAATACCTCCTTATGTAGCTTGGTGTCAGGTTTTGTTTAACACACCTGAGAAACACTAGCATTTTATCAATTTAAAAAATGCTATATTAATGCAAGTCAGTGTTGTTGCCCTCTAGTCTTTTTATGTAACTGAATTTCCTCATCCCTGCTTTGATACTATGGAATGAAGTGTTTTAAGGATTGGTTTGACAGGCTGCGCTTGTTTCTGCTGGAGTTTAATTAAGTCATCCCTCACTATTATAAAGTATATAACATCCTGAACAGTATTGACAAGGTGAACCCAGAAAGGATGTTTTCTCTTGTGGGCAAGTCCAGAACTAGGGGGCACTGTTTTAAAATTAGGGGTTGTCCCTATGCAACAGATGAGATCAAAAGAGGGTCGAGACACTTGGGAACTCCCAGCCTCAGAAGGCAGTGGAAGCAGAGTCACTTAATATTCTTGTTAGGTAAGGGAATCAAAGGTTATCAGGGGGTAGATGGGAATGCAAAACTTACAAATAGATCAGTCATGATCCTATTGAATGGCAGAAGCAGCAAAAGGGGACAAATGACCCACTTCTGCTCCTATTTTGTATGTTTGTATGGTACAAACCAAGTAAATTACCTCTGCACCCTTGCTACACTGATAGCATAATCCCCAATATATGGCCTTAACATAAGTGACTGAAACTTTCTGGCCATTCATGCCCTGCCACCTCTACAAGAGAGGATGGAGAATTGGGAGCTCAGCCAAATCTGCATTCACTGCAGCAGGACCAGAGAATGGCTGGAAAATTCCAGCTTATATAGTTTAGTGTTTGCTTTAAGATCGACATTAAAGTTTACTTGAAGGCCTCAGATGCTCAAAACAGAATTGGTCTTGATATTTGTGAGGAGATCAGAGTTAAAATCAAAAATTATGGCAAGCATTTACACTATATACAGTTTTAGGCCAATTAGCTAGCCAAATGGTGGAATAATTGCCTCCAGTTTAATAGTATTTGGTTGTTTCAAAATTTGAAGAATGTTAAAGCTTTATTAAGGGATATATTGTCATTGAGCTAAAGTTTGTTTTACAAAATTCAGAAAGATTTAAACAAGCACAACATACAAACAATGTCTCTTAATTTGACTTATTTAAATGAAAACAAACTGTATTGTTAAATAGAAAATGTAACCATTCGAATCACTGACCCCTTGAGCCAGGCACAGACTCACTTCCTCCAAATTGTCATTTTACTCTTGCCAATGCCCTCTGATTAAGCTGGCTGGAACTTAGTGTTAAAGTTCTTTGACTCTTCCAGGGACCATCACTAAAACAGTAAATTTAACACTTAGAATGGTTTTAGAAAGTTACAAAACTAAGCTGGGGTACTGCTGCCTTGCCCCTATAACCAACATGTCAGGCATAAAACTTCCTACTCTTACTGCTGACAGACTTTAGTGATCTACCATTCAATAGTTTTTTTTTTTTAAAAAACACAAATCTCAGCTTTCTCTTCCATAATATCAAACTAAAGAATACTATTTAAACAGTCTCAAAAGACTACTAGACTGCAAGTCCTCCATCCCATTACTTCCAAAATCCAGGATCATTCCCCACTGCTCCAGAAGTACAGGACTAATCCTACTTCCTCTACCCAGCACTGCTAAGTCTCAACACCAGGTTAAAGTCCAAGAGATGTATTTGGTATCATGAACTCTTGGAGCACTGTTCCTTCATCACCTGATGGAGCAGCACTCCAAAAGCTTGTGATACCAAATACATAGCACTAAGAGTCATATCTATCTCCAACAGTTACACATCATAAAAGCAAAATACCACAGATGCCAGAATCTGAAACAAAAGCAGAAAATGCTGGAAAATCTCAGCAGATCTAACAACATCTGTGGAGAGAGAATAGTGTTGATCCATCAGAAGGAACTCTTCAGTTGTAGGCAATAAAATAAAACTTACTCCAAATTAAAAATCAAAGGAAAAGGCTCAATAAAGAAACATCATTACACCAGCACCTTACCCTAAGCCATCCCTACCTTCCACAAATCCCAGCAGCTTCTTATTTGTACTGAATCAGATGGTCAACTGACCACCGCATCATTTTGTCATTGGTTACATAGTTTACTGGGTCAGCTGACCCTGACAGAATGTTACCATTGGTCATGCTACAACAGATCCAATGTTATCATTGGTTACATTCTAACAAATAGAGCCAATGTTTTGAGTCAGGATGACCCTTCGTCAGATACACACATCTTGATGTGAATTGCATGCTTGAAGAGTAGTAAGGAAAAAGAACTAATTATGTCAATAATGGAATTCACTATTTAAAAAAAGAGAACCAGTATTTATGGTTTTAACAGAATAATGGAATTAAATTAAATTCTCAAAGCACCAGTAATAATTCCAAAATGTCATTTAATGAAAATATAAAATGTAACTTATTCGGTCATTGTAAATCATTGAGCTTCATTTATCTTCTGGAAGGTATACACACCCTATGTCACATTCCAGGATCTCATGATCATCTTTCCACAGGAAGGATGAAAATTTAGTGTATTAAATCAAGCAAATAAAGTTGAGGCAAGAAGGAATTAAGATGTTAATAAGTTAGCTTTGATATTGTTTCTTCATAGTCTGTAGACATCATCGGTTAGACCAACTCAGCAGTAAAAACAAACGATGCCCTTTGTGTTAGAAAACATTCAATCCTATTGGCTGTGAACAAGAGAGGTTTCCATTTGCAACAGAATGGTTTGAGACAGCAAAAGGCAGTAGTAAGGATGGAATGCAAGAAGAAAGTGTTCAATTATCAGTTTAATCCAAGTAGGACATAATGAATTCATTTCTATATTCTTACGCAAATACGTTGTACCAGTTGAATGAACTAAATCTGATGATAACCACAAGTTCATCTACTGTGAACTAAAGCAGCTTAATTATTCACATTAGCTCTTGTCTTACCAAGCATTTGTTCAGTCCACCTGCAGATAGATTGAAGATGTGCACATTTGAAAGGCACAATTATTTAATCCCAGTCACAAGTTCCAGCCTGGATTATGCTACTGTGTTAATAAATATAAGGCAACGTGAGTCAACTCCCAAAAATGTATGACATTCAAATCATTATGTAGAGATGCCGGCGTTGGACTGGGGTAAACACAGTGAGAAGTTTAACAACACCAGGTTAAAGTCCAACAGGTTTATTTGGTAGCAAAAGCCACACAAGCTTTCGGAGCCCCAAGCCCCTTCTTCCGGTGAGTGAAAAATGAAGACCTGAAGAAGGGGCTTGGGGCTCCGAAAGCTTGTGTGGCTTTTGCTACCAAATAAATCTGTTGGACTTTAACCTGGTGTTGTTAAACTTCTTACTGTATTCAAATCATTCACAGAAACCACTGCATCCTAGGTGGGATCTTTGACAAGTGCAAATTTGTAACATGCCTGTTACTGAAAACGTATTAATTTCTGCAACTCAATGTGAGTGATTCCACATACTTATATTATATGCAAAGTCCTGTTTATAATGCATTGATTCCTGTATACATTCTGTGTTGGGATTGTAATGTCGTTTTTACTTCCCTCATGTCTGTCTACTGCCTTTATTGCCATATCACACTCTTACCGTCAAATCACTTTTCAATCTCTTTTATAACCTTATAAAAACATTAATTTTTTATTGGTCTATTATGCCCAAAATGATAAAAGGGCAAGATTTGCCTTCTGCACCTGTTTCTTTTTCAAATTAATTGAAGGAAAGATAGTGGGAAAATATAAAAAGTTGTATTCAGGTAAAGTCTACAATGAGTGACTCTTTTCAGTGTGGTGAAATTGTGGGTTTGTGTAAAAGAGACCGAGAAAAAGTTTTTTTTCCACAAAGCTTTTCCATAATTGCAGATTGTACTGATGATACAGCTGCTGCAGATTTTGTTTATATTTGAATACTAAACAATCTATATTTACCTTTTCCAGTGGAAAAAGTCAAATGTGGTCTCAACTAAATTTTTAAAGCTATTGATATTTTTATTTTAACGCATGTCAGGCTGAAAGACAGTCAGAGAGGCAATAAGGCCAACTTTATCTGGCCACACACCCAAACGGAGATAGTCTGAGATCTGCACCAAGTCTGGCCTTGTTTTCAATTTCATTGGTGGACAACCTGCCAATTAGAGGATGAGAAGGCCAGCCCCTACCCATTAAAGAGCAGATGAGTGGTGCCATTCAACAACATAATGCTATGCTGGCACTGACTCTGCACCAGCCTTAGACAACAGGGTCTCTCAACCTTGATGCAGAAGTGAAGGCAAGTCCTGTTCCATTGAAGATGGCAGAAAGGTGCCCAAACAGATCAAGAAAGCAGACCTAGATGGTGTTAATGGATGATGGCCCCCATTTTGCACTAGTAACAACAACAAAACCCTCAACTGTCCTTATTTCACTGAAACTGACAGCAATATGTAACTTGAAAATCCAGAAGTTGAGATGCCCCTACCTTCAGCCTGGCCCCAAGTGCAATCCCTGTGCAATCAGTAAATTGGTGAAAACTTTCACTTTTACACTGTTAGCCTCCCTGTAAAGAGATTTGAAAAGTTACACCTTCCTTGTTGAAGGAGGTAAAACTATTTTTTATGATGTACCATAATTACTGCGGAACACTCTCACTGGTCACAAAAAGCTAACTTTATATGTGCGGAATGACAACATTCTCCAATTAATGTTTTAAAAATCCACAGTTCTTTAAAGTAGGTTTATTTTTAATTCAGCTGTTATCTAAATGCAATCATGATCATTTATTTCACTATCTGAAATATTAAATTTAAAGTGAAAGGGGGTTCAGTGGTTTTTAACTTCCTGGTTTGTGATATTTCAGAATATTTTACTGTGTTTAGCTGTTGCTAATGTCATTGCAGCTAGATGCCTGGATCCCCTTTCATTTCAAGCCAGATTTAAACTGTTGTCAGGTAAGGGGAGGTCTAACACTATATCTTCTTGGGCCGCTTTCTTGGAGGTCAGCATCAAGCCCTGTTGTTTCATTGCTAACTGTAAGATCCAGCCCACTGTCATCATGCAGGATGTGGGATCAGTGCTGGACAGATTTTCATGGCCTGAGCTGGGCAGCATGTTTGAGTATGAGGTCCTCCTCATATATATCCCCAGCTTTTAAAAACTGCTCAGACATACCATAAACATGCAGTGCAATGTAAATAAAATTCAACCAGTAAAATGGAAGGAGGCGGCACAGTGGCGCAGTGGTTAGCACTGCTACCTCACAGCGCCAGGGATCTGGGTTAGATTCCTGCTTGGGTCACTGTCTGTGTGGAGTTTGCACATTCTCCCCGTGTCTGCGTGGGTTTCCTCCGGGTGCTCTGGTTTCCTCCCACACTCCAAAGATGTGCGGGTAAGTTGATTGGCCACGCTAAATTGCCCTTTAGTGTCAGGGGGTTAGTAGGGTAAATAAGTAGGGTTATGTGGATAGGGTTGGGGTGGGATTGTGGTCAGTGCAGACTCAATGGGCCAAATGGCCTCCTTCTGCACTGTAGGGATTCTATGATTCTATGATTCTATGACAGTGAAGTTCCTATAAGAAGTAATCTGGTTCCAATAGTATTCAATGTGCTGCGGAATTTATTATTTGCGGAAGGATATATTGGCCTTGGAGGGAGTGCAGAGAAGGTTCACCAGGTTGATACCAGAGATGAGGGGTGTTGATTATGAGGAGAGACTGAGCAGATTGGGTTTGTATTCGTTGGAATTTAGAAGGCTGAGGGGGGATCTTATAGAGACCTATAAGATAATGAAGGGGCTGGATAGGGTAGAGATGGAGAGATTCTTTCCACTTAGAAAGGAAACTAGAACTAGAGGGCACAGCCTCAAAATAAAGGGGGGTCAGTTTAGGACAGAGTTGAGGAGGAACTTCTTCTCTCAAAGGGTGGTGAATCTCTGGAATTCTCTGCCCACTGAAGTGGTGGAGACTACCTCATTGAATATGCTTAAATCACGGATAGATGGATTCCTGATCGGTAAGGGAATTAGGGGTTATAGGGATCAAGCGGGTAAGTGGAACTGATCCACTTCAGATCAGCTATGATCTTATTGAATGGCGGGGCAGGCTCGAGGGGCTAGATGGCCTACTCCTTCTCCTATTTCTTATGTTCTTAAAAGTCAAGACATTAATCTTATGACACCAGTTAATGACCTTGTCGTTATGTGATATGGCAACTGAGCCTCATTTTAAAATAACATAACTCACCTTTGCAGAATTTGGAATGTTGTGTACTATTACTTATTATTGAATGTATTATTAAATATAGACCTTTTTATATCATCAATATTGATAACAGACAAATTCTTCAAGACGTTCTTATCCACGCTTTATCTTGACTGGTCATCAGTTTATATCAATGGTTAAGAAACTGGATAAATCAGGAACTCATAGAAACATAGAAACTAGAAGCAGAAGGCCATTCCGCCCTTCGGGCCTGCTCCACCATTCACCTTGATCACGGCTGATCATTGAATTCAATATCCTGATCCCCCTTCCTCCTATATTCCTTGTTCCCTTAAGAGCGAGATCTAATTTCTTCTTGAAATCAGACAAGGTTTTGGCCTCAACTGCATTCTGTGGTAATGAATTCCACACATTCACCACCCTCTGGGTGAAGAAATTTCTCCTCATCTCAGTTCTAAAAGGTTTACCCCTTATCCTCAAACTATGACCCCTAGTTCTGGACTCCCCCACCATTGGGAACATTCTTTCTGAACCTACCCTGTCTAACCCTGTTAGAATTTTATAAGTTTTTATGAGACTCCCTCTCACTCATCTAAACTCAAGTGAATATAATCCTAACTGACTTAGCCTCTCCTCATATGACAGACCTGCCATCCCAGGAATCAGCCTGGTAAACCTTCGCTGTACTCCCTCTATAGCAAGGACATCCTTCCTCAGATAAGAACACCAAAACTGCGCACAATACTCCAGGTGTGGCCTCACCAACGCCCTATACAATTGCAGTAAAATATCTCTATCCCTATACTCAAATCCTCTCGCTATGAAAGCCAACATACCATTTGCCTTCTTTACTACCTGCTGTACCTGCGCACTTACTTTCAGCGACTGATGCGCAAGGACTCCAAGGTTTCGTTGAGTATCCACCTATCGCAATTTAGGCACATTCAAGCAATAATCTATCTTCCTATTATTGTTACCAAAGGATAACCTCACATTTATCCACATTATACTGCCATGCACATGCCCACACGCTCAGCCTGTGCCCAAATCACACTGAAGCATCTCTGCATCCTCCTCCCAGCTCACCCTCCCACCCAACTTTGTATCATCTGCAAATTTGGAGATAATACATTCATTCCCCTGTTCGGAATCATTAATATATAATGTGAACAGTTGCAGTCTTAGCATAGATCCCTGCGGAACCCCACTAGTCACAGACTGCCAATCAGAAAAAGACCCATTTATGCCAACTCTTTGCTTCCTATCTGCTAACCAGCTTTCTATCCATGTCAAGACATTACCTGCAATCCCATGTTCTTTAAATTTACATAGTGGTCTGTTATGTAAGACCTTGGTGAAAGCCTTCTGAAAATCTAAATAAACCACATCCACTGGTTCTCCTCGGTCAACTCTATTAGTTACATCCTGAAAAAATTCCAATAGATTTGTGTAGCATGATTTCCCTTTTGTAAATCCATGCTGACTTTGTCTGATAATACCATTGTCTTCCAAATGCTGAGTTATGAAATCCTTGATAATAGACTCTAGCAACTTCCCCAGTACCGATGCTAGGCTCACTGGTCCACTGTTCCCTGTTTTCTCTCTACCCGCCTTTTTGAAAAGCGGGCTTACATTAGCTACCCTCCGATCTGTAGGAACTATTCCAGAGTCCAAAGAATTTTGGAAAATAACCACCAGTGGGTCTACTATTTCCAGGACCACTTCCTTTAGTACTCTGGGATGAAGATGATCAGGACCTGGAGATTTGTCCACCTCCAATCCCAACAATTTCCCCAAAACCATTTCTCTACTAATACTGATTTCCTTCAGCTCCTCACTCAAACTTTTTTCTCTTGGCACCTTTGGTACGGTATTCATGTCTTCCTTTGTGAAGACTGAAGCAAAGTACAAATTTAATTCCTCAGCCATTTCTTTATTCCCCATTAGGAATTCTCCCATTTCTGACTGTAAGGAGCCTACATTCATTTTTGGCAATCATTTCATGCAGCGTATCAGATAGACAACGTTGGCCGAGTTGCAAAAGTATGTACCGTGTACCTGGTGGATGGTGTTCTCACGTGAGATGATGGCATCCGTTCAACTGAAGCCTTCAACATGTCATTGATGAAGACGAACATCTCGCCAAGGCCATCCCCACACCCCCACTTCTTGCCTTCAAACAACCGCACAAACTCAAACAGACCATTGTCAGCAACAAACTACCCAGCCTTCAGGAGAACAGTGACCACGACACCACACAACCCTGCCACAGCAACCTCTGCAAGACGAGCCGGATCATCGACATGGATGCCATCATCGCATGTGAGAACACCATCCACCAGGTACACGGTACATACTCCTGGAACTCAGCCAATGTTGTCTACCTGATACGCTGTAGGAAAGGATGTCCCAAGGCATGGTACATTGGGGAGACCATGCAGATGTTACGACAATGGATGAATGAACACCACTCGACAATCACCAGGCAAGAATGTTCTCTTCCTGTTGGGGAACCCGTCAGCGGTCATGGGCATTCGGCCTCTGATCTTCGGGTAAGCATTCTCCAAGGCGGCCTTCACGATGCAGACAGTGCAGAGTCGCTGGCAGAGACTGATAGCCAAGTTCCGCACACATGAGGACGGCCTCAACCGGGATCTTGGGTTCATGTCACACTATCTGTAACCCCCACGACTTGCCTGGACTTGCAAAATCTCACTAACTGTCCTGGTTGGAGATGATACACACCTCTTTAACCTGTGCTTAACCCTCTCTTCACTCACATTGTCTGTACCTTTAAGACTTGATTACCTGTAAAGACTCGCATTCCAACCATTATTTTGTAAATTGAGTTTGTGTCTTTATATGCCCTGTTTGTGAACAGAACTCCCACTCAGCTGATGAAGGAGCAGCGCTCTGAAAGCTCGTCGCTTGTGGCTTGTGCTACCAAATAAACCTGTTGGACTTTAACCTGGTGTTGTGAGACTACTTACTGTGTGTACCACTTCTGACCACTGCAGTGCTGTGCTTGGCCGGGTTGAAGATGTGTCAGCCATCATGGGCAGGATGTCCTTCCAAGGGTGGATGACAGTCCCACCGATTGCCAATCAATGCTCAAGTAAGCACTAAATGGAAGTGTAAGTTCTAGAGTTGGCAGCTGCGCATTACGTGCTGACACTCAGGATGGCGAGAGCCAGTACCCAAGGTTTTACTTTGTTGACATGGCTGGACAGATGGGAATACCTTTCCTGATTGACAACTTCATGATTTTATCATAAGCTATTTTTTCTGTGATCTCTTTTGTCAATGGCTCAATATTTATTTGCACAAGATAAAGAGATGTCAAGCACTTATAGCTTTTGTTGTTCATGCTTTAGAAGTCTGGTTGATTGAGATTTGAATTCAGAAGACTTCTTGTCTCGGGTTTCCATAAATACTACTCTGCATTGGCAGGGCATTGACTTTGAACAAACTGCCTACAGCAACTGGTATCATGTTTTCCAATTATACTCACCATCCCCCTGCACCCGCCCCACTTGAACCGCCCCATTTCGCTTTGAAATATATCTGATCTGTTGCCCAAAAATTCCAAAGTGTTCTGGGTTTAAAGCATCTGGTTGCCCTATGATTTTCTACAGCTGATGTAATAATTCAGTCAATACCAGTAAACTGTGGAAGGTCTACAAAATAACTTGCAGCATGTAGCTGCACATGTTAACAATCATGTTGAGGGAGGAATTGACATTTGTTGGTTTTGCACTATTTTAAGTTTAAGTTTATTTATTAGTGTCACAATTAGGTTTACATTAATACTGCAATGAAGTTACTGTGAAAATCCCCGAGTCACCACACTCCGGCTCCTGTTCGAGTACAGTGAGGGAGAACTCAGCATAGCCAATGCACCTAACTAGCATGTCTTTCGGACTGTGGGAGGAAACCGGAGCACCCGGAGGAAACCCACACAGACATGGTGAGAACGTGCAGACTTTGCACAGTGACCCAAACCAGGAATTGGTCCCGGGTCCCTGGCGCTGTGAGGCAGCAGTGCTAAACACTGTGCCACTGTGCCGTCACAATGGATATCCCTCATCATCAATTTTTTCCTGGTCCCTTGGCAACAACAGAACTGTAGTCTGATTGCAAACCTCCACTTTACACAAACAGCTTGTGCCAGGTAGAAAGGTGGTAGCAGATTCACAGAAGACAATGCAGTCCACAGTGAAGAATCTGAGATTGAAACTTGACATGTCAAACTGGAGACAGAAGCTTATGATTTACAGTCTGTGACATGGTATATTGATACATCAAAATGCTACGTTAATATGGCACCTAGTAACTGCTCAAAGGCTGGTGCTGTCTGTACTCCTGCCACAAATAAACATGCTCTGGATATTGATGTGATTTGTACAATGTCACAGAAAGACCCACATTTTATTTTAAAGAGCGTATGCCTCCCATCTATCCATAGTTACACCCACACAAAGGTAGAAAAGTGAAATAAATAACTGAGAGCTTCTACATCTGTCTATTCCACAACTTTCACCACTTTTCCAACACGTATTGGCCATCTGCCCGTCAGTGTTTTTGGCTAGCTGCCTGAATTTGCAGGTTAACTGGGTCTTCTGCCATATCCTGCCCTGACTGCTTTGTTATTCCCCCATCCTGAGCAGTTCACCATCTGCTTGACTGTTTGAAAGGCCACCCACCTCAGACGCTTCACTGCCTGCCTGGCCCCAAAGGCACTGTGTACTGCATAGTCGATTTGCAAACAGAAACATGCCATAAACTAGTTAAATCTGTTTGCTGCTGTTGAATGAGGAATGAATGTTGATGGATAGAACAGGATGCGGGGAAAACTCCTTGCTCTTTGAAACAATGCCCCAGCGTCTTTTCTATCCACCTCAGCAAAAAGGTAACACCCTCAGCAATGTGGCACTTCCTCAGGACTTCACTGAAGCATCAGTCTAATGTCAGAAAATCCTACCCAGATGGTGTCAATGCATTCCAAGTCAGAGTCAGCATTCCCTCAACTGGCTGTCTAAGAAAGGCATGCCTTCAGCAGACAAGGTGACAACCAAGGAGCATAGTGCAATGGCATATAACACTCTGCAGATCTCCTCAGTCTAAATCAATAAGCTTTCCCTCTGCCCTTCAGATATGCTCAGCACTCTTAACCATGAAATCCACCTAATCTCTCAAGTCCAGAGAAACCAATCCATACCAAAATCTTTGACATTTATTTGGTACCGACATGCACACTACACTACAAAACTGATAATGAATAGTAGTTTGGACTTTACTTGCTTTTTGTCAAGAATACATTGCTTATTTTTGTGTCTGAAGGAAGAAAAAAGTGCATATCTTCTGAGACCAAGCAATATCTGGGTCCGAAGATCCCACCTCTGTTTCTAGAACCATTTTAATTCCACTATCAAAGGTAAAAAAACTCTAAACGTCAAACTCCTGGGTTCCTATTCGAACATAATGTGCCTGCACACCTATTCTGTTAACTTCTTAAAAATCAACAACATATTTCATTTTACAAAAAATAATTTGCATAAAATAGAAGATTGTCAGTGATGAATTAATTGCAGACACATTTTAAAATTCTGCCATACAGATATTTTTTAAATGTTAAAATTTGAAGTTTTTTGCAAATGCTAATTCAAGTGTTTGCTCGCAGCAAAAAGATTATTAATTTTAAAAATCATTGAGTTTGGTGTTTTTCATAGAATCCTATGGTGCAGAAGGAGGCCATTCGGCCCATCGAGCCTGCACCAACAACAATCACACCCAGGCCAAATCCCTGTAACCCCATATATTTACTCTTCTAATTCCCCTGACACTGAGGGTCAATTTAGCTTGGCCAACCAACCTAACCTGCACATCTTTGGAGTGTCGGAGGAAACCAGAGCATCGAGAGGAAACCCATGCAGACACGGGGAGAACGTGCAAATTCCACACAGACATACGCGTCCTGTGGGTCTCCAGGCAAAGTGACTAACTGGCCCATTGAGCAAAAATAAGTTGAGACACCACTGGCTTAAACTAACTGCAGTCTTGGTTTTACACGAAGATCACTAATGTCCTTGTCAAATTGCATTGGCAACATCTCTATTTCGACAGCAATCATTATTTGCAATTCATTTGTTAAGATGAGGATCTGTGTGTTACTGCTTGACAGAAGATGTTAAGGAAATTGATACATTCAGTTTAAAGAGCTTACCTCTCCAATTATCTTTTATTTTCCACATTCCTGCCTTGAGGATAAGAATTTTGTATTGGGATATGGAGCTTGGAATTTATATTATGGAACTTGAGCACAGAAGGAGGTGATTTGGCTTTTGTTATGTCCCTTTCATTATTCATACAGAATTGAAAAGCATAAAATACTATGGGAGTTAAAGAGGGAGGTAAGAAATTGGCTACACCAGAAGAGACAGAGGGAGTCTGTGCATGGAGCTTTGTTGTTGGCCCAAAGTGAGTAGCGTGCTGCCTCAAGGATCGCTGTTGGAATATTTGCTATTCACAATGCCTACCAATAATTTGGGAACAGAGGAGGTCCTTTGCATCAAGGTTGCGTATCGAGTGATGGGGATCTGAAGTTTGGGGGGGATGGGGAAGTGGTGGCGGGGAGGTGTGTGCAAGGGCAGTAGAGTTGCTAACAATCAAGATCATGTGGAGGGAGTTAGAATAGGAGGTTGGGCTCAGAAATCACAAGTGGAATTCAATGTTGACAAGTGCAAAGTAATGAGTGCAAAAGAAGAACTGAAATTGAACTATAACATAGAAACATAGAAAACTACAGCACAAAACAGGCCCTTCGGCCCCACAAGTTGTGCCGAACATATCCCTACCTTTTAGGCCTATCTATAACCCTCCATCCTATGAAGTCCCATGTACTCATCCAGGAGTCTCTTAAAAGACCCTATTGAGTTTGCCTCCACCACCACTGACGGCAGCCGATTCCACTCGCCCACCACCCTCTGTGTGAAAAACTTTCCCCTAACATTTCCCCTGTACCTACCCCCCAGCACCTTAAACCTGTGTCCTCTTGTAGCAGCCATTTCCACCCTGGGAAAAAGCCTCTGAGAGTCCACCCGATCTATGTCTCTCAACATCTTATATACCTCTATTGGGTCTCCTCTCATCTTACGTCTCTCCAAGGAGAAAAGACCAAGCTCCCTCAGCCTATCCTCATAAGGCATGCCACTCAATCCAGGCAACATGCTTGTAAATCGCCTCTGCACCCTTTCAATCTTTTCCACATCCTTCCTGTAATGAGGCGACCAGAATTGAGCACAGTACTCCAAGTGGGGTCTGACGAGGGTCTTATATAGCTGCATCATTATCCCCAGACTCCTAAACTCAATCCCTCAATTGATAAAGGCCAGCACACCATACGCCTTCTTAACCACCTCCTCCACCTGCGGGTCTGATTTTAGAGTCCTATGGACCCGGACCCCAAGGTCCTTCTGATCCTCCACTAAGAGTCTTTCCATTAATATTGTACTCCTTCATCCCATTTGACCTGCCAAAATGGACCACTACGCATTTATCTGGGTTGAAGTCCATCTGCCACTTCTCCGCCCAGTCTTGCATCCTATCTATGTCCCTCTGTAACTTCTGACATCCCTCCAGACTATCCACAACCTTTGTGTCATCGGCAAACTTACCAACCCATCCCTCCACTTCCTCATCCAGGTCATTTATGAAAATGACAAACAGCAAGGGTCCCAGAACAGATCCCTGGGGCACACCACTGGTGACCGACCTCCATTTAGAAAAAGACCCATCTATATACACTCTCTGCCTCCTTTGGGCAAGCACAGTAAGAAGTCTCACAACACCAGGTTAAAGTCCAACAGGTTTATTTGGTAGCAAATACCTCCTTTGGGCAAGCCAGTTGTGGATCTACAGGGCAGCAGCCCCTTGGATCCCGTGCCCTCTCACTTCTTCTAGAAGCCTTGCATGGGGGACCTTATCGAACGCCTTGCTAAAATCCATATAAACCACATCTTCCGCTTTCCCTTCGTCAATGTGTTTAGTCACATTTTTTAAGAACTCCACCAGGCTCGTAAAGCACGATCTGCCTTTGACAAAGCCATGCTGAGTATTCTTGAGCATACTAAACCTCTCTAAATGCTCAGAAATCTTGTCCCTCAGGATCTTCTCCATCAGCTTACCAACCACTGAGGTTAGACTCACCGGTTGGTAATTTCTTGGACTATCCCTATTCCCCTTCTTGAAAATAGGAACCACGTCCGCAATCCTCCAATCCTCCAGCACCTCTCCCATCTCCATCGACGATGCAAAGATGATCGCCAGAGGCTCTGCAATCTCTTCCCTCGCCTCCCACAGTAACCTGGGGTACATCCCATCCGGACCCGGCGACTTATCTATCTTGATGCCATTCAAAGATTCCAGCACAACCTCTTTGTTAAAGTCCACATACTCAATCTTTTCAGTCCACCGCAAGCCCACACTACATCCACCCATGTCCTTCTCCTCTGTGAAAACCGAGGCAAAATACTCATTAAGCACCTCTGCCATTTCTACTGGTTCCGTACTGATTTTCCCGCCTTCACCTTTTATAGGCCCTATTCCTTCACGTCTCATCCTTTTACTCTTCACATATTTATAGAACGCCTTAGGGTTTTCCTTAATTCTACTTGCCAAGGCCTTCTCGTGACCCCTTCTGGCTCTCCTAATTTCCTTCTTTAGTCCCTTCCTACAAGCCGTATACTCATCTAGATCCCTATCTTCACCAAGCTCTCTGAACCTTTTGTACGCTTTAACGAGGACTGCTCTTTTCATTGTACACCAATGTAAAGAATTGTCACATGGTGCTTGACACATAGACATAAGAAAAGCAGACGCTGATCAGGAAGAGAGAGACCAGAATTGGATGGCCAAAGATGGTCAAATGGATCGGTTTTGAGGTGAAGCTAAGTTACGTTAGTCTACAGAATACAGCTTAAGTAAAGGATTTTGGGAACATTGTAGGACAGGTAATTGAAGCTGTTTGCACTGGATATGGCAGAGCTACGCAATGCAAATATAATCTGGAACTTTACAGCACCTGGAATAGAAAGTGATACTGATCCTTAATGTGACATAAGTTGGTCACCATCTGGAGTAATGTGTCATTCTGATCGTCAAGTTATAGAAAAGTCAGTATTGCATTGAAAAAGGTCACACAATTGTTGCAGCAAAGAAGGAGATCATTCAGCCCATCATGCCTGCACCAGCTCTCTGAATGAGCAGTTTATCTAGTGCCACTCCCCTGCCTTCTCCCAGTAGTTCTGCACTATTCCTTTTCTGGTAATAATCCAAATCCCTTTTGAATGTCTCAAATGAATCTGCCCCTACCACACTCTCGGTGTGTTCCAGATCTTAATTGCTTGCTGCATAAGAAAGTTTTTCCTCATTTCGCCATTGCCTCTTTTGTTAATCACCGTAAATCTGTGTCCGCTTGTTCTTGATCCTTCCACCATGGAATAGTTTCCCCCTGGAGTTGTTCTCCTTAGGGCTGAGGAGGTTGAGGCGGGGGAGGAAGGGTGGGAACCTGTTGATGTGTACAAAATTATGAGGGACATAGTTGGACAAATAGGAAGGAACTTACCCCCTTCGTATAGTGGTCAATATGCAAGGGGCAAGGATTTAAGGTAAGGGACTATACTAAGGAGGTTTGAGGAAAAACCTTTTCCCCAGTGGGTGGTGGGAATCTGGAACTCACTGCTGAAAGGATGGTGGAGGTGGGAACCCTCACTACATATAAGATGCATTTAGATGAGCACTTGAAACACCGTAGAAAATGGGATTAGAATAGATAGGTGCTTGATTGCTGGTGATGAAGGGCCTCTTTCAGTGCGGTAAAACTCTGTGACTGTATGACTCTGTCTACTCTGTCATCTCATGATTTTGAAAACCAATATAACATTTCCTCTCAACCTCCCTTCTCCAAGGAAAACAGTCCCAACTGCTCCAACCTACCTACGTAACTGAAGTTCCAAATTCCGGAAGCCTTTCTCATGAATCTTTTCTGCACTCTCTCCAATGCCTTCACATCTTTTTTTAAAGTGTGGCACCCAGACCTGAATGCAATATTCCAGTTGAAGTTTAACTACTGTCTTATATGAGTTTAACATAACCTCCTTACTTTTGTATGCTCTATGTCCCTATTAATAACGCTGTATTCTATATGCTTTATTAACCACTTTCTCAACCTGTCCTAGCACCTGCAATGTGTTATAGAAAAAGAAAACTACAGCACAAACAGGCCCTTCGGCCCACAAGTTGTGCCGAACACATCCCTACCTTCTAGACCTACCTATAACCCTCCATACTATTACGCTCCATGTACTCATCCAGGAGTCTCTTAAAAGACCCTATTGAGTTCGCCTCCACCACCACTGACGGCAGCCGATTCCACTCGCCCACCACCCTCTGTGTGAAAAACTTACCCCTAACATCTCCCCTGTACCTACCCCCCAGCACCCTAAACCTGTGTCCCCTCGTAGCAGACATTTCCACCCTGGGAAAAAGCCTCTGAGAGTCCACCCGATCTATGCCTCTCAACATCTTATACACCTCTATTAGGTCTCCTCTCATCCTGCGTCTCTCCAAGGAGAAAAGACCAAGCTCCCTCAGCCTATCCTCATAAGGCATGCCACTCAATCCAGGCAACATCCTTGTAAATCTCCTCTGCACCCTTTCAATCTTTTCCACATCCTTCCTATAATGAGGCGACCAGAACTGAGCACAGTACTCCAAGTGGGGTCTGACGAGGGTCTTATATAGCGGCATCATTATCCCCAGACTCCTAAACTCAATCTCTCGACTGATAAAGGCCAGCACACCATACGCCTTCTTAACCACCTCCTCCACCTGCGGGGCCGATTTCAGAGTCCTATGGACCCGGACCCCAAGGTCCTTCTGATCCTCTACAGTACTAAGAGTCTTTCCCTTTATATTGTACTCCTTCATCCCATTTGACCCACCAAAATGGACCACGACGCATTTATCTGGGTTGAAGTCCATCTGCCACTTCTCCGCCCAGTCTTGCATCCTATCAATGTTCCTCTGTAACTTCTGACATCCCTCCAGACTATCCACAACCCCACCAACCTTCGTGTCATCGGCAAACTTACCAACCCATCCCTCCGCTTCCTCATCCAGGTCATTTATGAAAATGACAAACAGCAAAATGACAAACAGTTATGTATATATATAAAACCAGGATCCTCTACTCCTGCATCCCTTTCAGAATTGTACCCTTTATTTTATACTGTTTCTCCATTTCTACCTACCAAAATAAATCACTTCACATTTATCTGCTTTGAATTTCATTTGCCACTTGTCTGCCTATTCCACCAACTGTTAATGTCCTTTTGAAGTTCTGCACTATCCTCTTCACATTTCACAATGCTTCCATGTTTCGTATCATCTGCAAACGTTGAAACTGTGCCATGTAATCAGGTCTAAATCATTAATATATATTAGGAAAAGCAAGTGTCCCAACATTCAGTTCTGGGGAACTCCAGTACAAATATTCCTCTAGTCCAAAAAGCATCCATTAGTCACTGCTCCCTGGTTCCTGTCACTCAGTCAATTTTGTACCCATGTTGTTACAGTACCTTTTATTCCATGAGCTGCAGTATAACTTTGCTCATAGGACTGTTGTGCAGCATGGTAGCCAATCCGTTTGGAAGTCCTTGTTGTGACATTAGTGTACCTTTGAGAGATGTTTTTTTTAAATCATGATCTCTGCAGCTCTCAGAGTCAATGTTTCTCAGCTCATAGCCTTAGCTGATGTCACCGGTCTTACTGGGCTGACTACAATGAGTCCTTTTATTGCTATTTAGGTGTCTTAAATGGCTTTGTTTGTGTTTACTCTGGGATTAGTTTTACAATCCTGCATTGTTAGGACGGTCATGTGTTTTTGGACAGGTTTGTTTTTCATTTTTCAGTTCTGAGCAGCAGTTGGGTTTTAGAAGAGACAGCAAGCTAAAAATAAGTGTTTTCTCTCTCTCCCTGTTATTTTGAAAATTCTGTTTGTTGGCTGAAAACAAGATCTTGTTTTCTTGAAGGGTGAAAATCTGCTGTTGTTGGGGCTGGACCAGAGTCTCTCTGAAGTTTTGGGAAGCTGTCTTGTCTTCAAACTGTTCGGAGTGAATCCAGAGAACTGTAGATTTCAACCAAAAGACTCAATTTCCAGAATGGCGTGAGCATTAGTCTGTGCTGTATTAAGCCTGTCTTTTGTCTATGGGATTGGTTTGATTGGAACATTGTAGATATTTTTGTTATCATGATTGTTTGTTTCTTGTTTGTAATTGATAAAAGTTATTGCTAATTTTCTTACTATACATGTGAACTATATTCATAAATAAACTTTGTTTTATAAAAGCTCCCTAGTGGGTCACTTGAATCATACCTGAAGTGAAACATATCATACTTATCCTAGCCAAATTCAAAATGCAAAACTTATGATCCAGGTGGACTCCATTGAACACTTTGGAGTTTCTGACCTGAGCTATAACAATGTACGCAACATCAACATGCATTACCCTCATCAACCTTCTGTTACCTCTTCAAAACACACCAGCAAGAGAGCTAAATATGGTGGCCGGAATTCTCCGACCATTCACACCAATGGAATTCTCTGGTCCTACTGCAGTGAATGGAGATTTGGCTGAGCGCCAAACTTTCCGTCCTCACTTGCAGCAGCAGCAGGGTGTGAATGGCTAAAGAATTCTGGTCAATTTGTACTTAATAAGTCTATGCTAGCTTTCCTTAATTAACGCACATTTGTCCAAGTGACCTTTATTTTTGTCCCAAATTATTTTTTCCAGAAGCTACCCCACCAATAAAATTAAACTGAAAGGCTTGGAATTGCTGTGCTTAACTTTACACCCTTTTTTTGAACGTGGAAGTAACATTTGCAATTGTCCAGTCCTCTGGCACCACGCCTGAGTCTAAGGAAGACTGAAAGATACGGGCGGCACGGTAGCACAGTGGTTAGCACTGCTGCTTCACAGCTCCAGGGTCCCGGGTTCGATTCCCGGCTCGGGTCACTGTCTGTGTGGAGTTTGCACATTCTCCTCGTGTCTGCGTGGGTTTCCTCCGGGTGCTCCGGTTTCCTCCCACAGTCCCAAGATGTGCGGGTTAGGTTGATTGGCCAGGTTAAAAATTGCCCCTTCGAGTCCTGAGATGCGTAGGTTAGCGGGATTAGCGGGTAAAATATGTGGGAGTAGGGCCTGGGTGGGATTGTGGTTGGTGCAGACTCGATGGGCCGAATGGCCTCCTTCTGCACTGTAGGGTTTCTATGGTTTCTATGGAAAGATTGTTGGCTAATGCCTCTGCAATTTTCACTCCCTCTTCCTTCAGTATCCTGGGATGCATCTCATCTGGTCCTGGTGACTTATCATCTTTAATTACAAAAGGTAAAGCAGCAATACTTGATGCCAGACACCTGTACAACAAGTTAAGATTGCAGAAGCTGAGTTTCTTCATATCAACAAGAAGAACTTCTATGCATATAGTGCCTTTAACACAGTGTGCCAAATATCTTACACCAGAGAAAATGGAAAGGTTATCTTACTGCGTATTCACAATCCTTAACGGCATTGATAAGTTGAACCCTGTGAACCAAGGCCTGAATAATTACAATTTGGGTATGGGGTGAAGCTATGAGGAGAGGAAATGAATGGATAGATTACAAATAACTGCCTTGCACATATAGCAGCAGATCTTTGGAATAAATTGCATATGGAGATGATGGAGAGTGAGAACCGTCATTTGGGAAGAACATCAGTCGAGGGAAATAAGGTATAGATGTATTCTGCTACTGAACTCTTAAGACCAGCCAGGTGGATAACCATGTTCTTTTCCTGGCTTTTACTTATATGTGTTCTCTTTTAGCCCCCTTCCACCATGTTAGATATTTTTGCTCTGGGTCCCGGCTTGGGTCACTGTCTGTGTGGAGTTTGCACGTTCTCCCTATGTCTGCATGGGTCTCCTCCGCATGCTCTGCTTTCCACCTACACTCCAAAGATGTGCAGGTTAGGTGCATTGGCCATGCTAAATTCTCCCATAGTGTACCTGAATGGGCGCCGGAGTATGGTGACGAGGAGATTTTCACAGTAACTTCATTGCAGTGTGAATGTAAACCTATTTGTGACTAATAAATAAACTTTACTTTGCTATACAAAGCCTTTAGCTTTGCATTTAAACTCTTGCTTTCTAGTTTTGCTTTTTGGTTCTTCAGTTCTTCATTTTATTTCATATTTGTTGATTCTTCCCTCAGGTTTTCCTTCTAACTTGAAGGAATATTACTTGGACTTCTTCTTGATCCATTTTTCTTAATATTATTGTACAGTTCATAGATTCTATTTTCTAATTTTGGAACCATGGTATTTCTCTTGTCAGCAAGTCATATTTTTCCCAATACTTTGGAGCTGAATATAATATTTTTGCATCTTTGGATCTCCTGTAAGCTTTGATTATACCTGAGCTGTATCCCAACCATGTTTCCCCGACCCACAAATGGTGAGTCTTGGGACCAGCAATAAGCTTATTTATTGTTAAGTCTCTTCACATCCACTGTCCACATTTACACTCTCTGTTGCAGGAATACCTAGAAAAGGATCAGCAGCAAGTACCTTGGTTGACTTGTCCTTCCCTAGGCCAGGAGTTCTGAAGGTAATTATCGGGACGGTACTGGTATCCAGCTAAGAACAACAAGGATCTTTTGTGCATATGAATTACACATGATGGTTATCAACTAAGCTTTCAGGGTTCTGCGATTACTTGTTTTCCTGGTTTACGTTACAATCCGTTATTGGTAATGCATACCAAGTATGGCCAAATTACATTAAAATATGTGAAAGTAACACATGGCTCAATATTTTAACATGCAATCTGGACTTGGTTTTATAATATTTGATTTTTTTTTGCTTTGATGGGCATCATCTTTGTTGGGATGATCATGAATTTTCCTTTGGAACTGGAGTGACTCATTGGGTCACTTGCTTGCCTCTGAGCCAGAAGGCCCAGGGTTCAGATCCCACTCCAGGACTTATTAGCCATGAACAAGCCTAGCCACTGGTGCAGACAGGCCAAAGTGTAAAAAGCTCTCTCTCCCTCTCTCCTCTGAGTTCTCTGCCCCTCATTCTCTCCTATCTCTCTCTCCATCTAAACCGCATCCCATCATGTGGGCTTGCTACATCCATTGTCTCAATCATTTCACTTTCCCTGTATCACTTTGCTCCCTCAATCCCATTCCCAATCTAACCAGACTTCATCCTGTGTCCAACCTTGGAAAAACTAAGCCTCAACTCAAAACTTCACACTCAAAAAAATTATTACTCTTTAATCTTTGGCCAAATACTCTTTAACCTTTGGCCCTCCAATCACCATGACATTTTTGCAGCTACTAATTTGCTCAACTCCACCTTTGATACCATATTCCGCACTAATATCAAAATGCTCTCTCACCCTGGCCATTCCCCCGATAGAGCCCTCATCTTCACTTCTTCAGGCCAAAGAATGCAAACTTGAATGAATATGGCAGACATCTGCTTTAGCATTCACCTTCATATATACCTTGTCGTATCTGTTCTGTTTATTGTGGAGCAAAATATAATGGGAAGCTCGTCGGAATGTAAAGTGAAGCTCACAATGAGATCAACCTTGACCTTATTGAATGCTGAAGCAGGCTCAAGGGGCCGAATGGCCTACTCCTGCTCCGAATTCATATGGTGTTACGACTGGACCACATAAATTGGGCCTAGTTCTTGTCCATGAAAACTGCTCACTACTCCAGGACCACTGCAGAATGCAAAGACAACCCTGGCTTCTTTTCTCTAAGTAAGAAGTCTAACAACACCAGGTTAAAGTCCAACAGGTTTATTTGGTAGCAAAAGCCACGAGCTTTCGGAACAGGCTGTCCCTTTGTCAGGTGGGTGGGAGTTCTGATTACAAACAAGGCACAAAGACACAAACTCAATTTACATGAATAATGATTGGAATGTGAGCCTTTACAGCTAATCAAGTCTTAAAGGTATAGACAATGTGAGTGGAGGGAGCATTAAGCACAGGTTAAAGAGATGTGTATTGTCTCCAGACAGGACAGCTAGTGAGATATTGCACATCCAGGCAGGTTGTGGGGGTTACAGATAGTGTGACATGAACCCAATATCCCGGTTGAGGCCGTCCTCATGTGTGCGGAACCTGGCTATCAGTCTTCTTTTCTCTAATGCAGTTCACCTTCAAAAAAACCTCCAGCTTCTTCCATCAACATTCACCTCCAATAACAAGTGTGAGGAACTCATGGACTTCTTTGTCACTTTCCTCCTTCCCTCTAGCCCATGGGGCCAGCTTGTCTCTAAAGAACCCCCCGCCCTAGCTCTGAACTCACATCTTGTCCTAGTTTCTCTCCTATCTTTCGTCATGCCTTTTCTGAACTAAACCTGTCCGTGTCACCCACCTCTTGCTCTCTCGATCCTACCCCAAATAAACTGCTGACCCCCCATCTTCCATGCCTAGCCCCCATGTTAACTTTGGCCTGTCTGCACCAGTGGCTAACTGTTCTCTCTCTTTAGGTACTGCACCTCCCTCCTTCAAATCTCCCATCATCACTCCTAGAATTATAGAATGATAGAATCCATACAGTGCAGGAGGAGGCCATTTGGCCCATCAAGCCTGCACCGACAACAGCCTCACCCACACTCTATCCCCATAATCCAACATCTTTACTACTCGTCTCCTGACATGAAGGGACAATTTTACATGGCCAATCAACCTAATTCTCTCCACAAAAAAACCAGATTGATCCCAAAATCCATGCAAATATAACTTGCCTGTCCAAGGTAAAGTTGTGATGTGGAGATGCCGGCGTTGGACTGGAGTAAGCACAGTAAGAAGTCTCACAACACCAGGTTAAAGTCCAACAGGTTTATTTGGTAGCAAATACCATAAGCTTTCGGAGCTTGCTGCTCCTTCGCCAGATGGAGTGGTCTCTGTTCTCCAACAGTGCACAGACACAGAAATCAAGTTACAGAATACTAATTAGAATGCAAATCTCTACAGCCAGCCAGGTCTTAAAAGGTACAGATAATGTGGTTGGAGGGAACATTAAACACAGCTATGACAACGGATGAATGAACACCGCTCAACAATCATCAGGCAAGACTGTTCTCTTCCTGTGGGGGAGCACTTCAGCAGTCACGGGCATTCAGCCTTGGATCTTCAGGTAAGCGTTCTCCAAGGCGGCCTTCACGACACACGAGAGCGCAGAGTCGCTGAGCAGAAACTGATAGCCAAGTTCCGCACACATGAGGACGGCCTAAACCGGGATGTTGGATTTATGTCACATTATCAGTAACCCCCACAGCTCGCCCCTGGTCTTGCATAATCTCACCAGCTGTTCTGTCTGGAGACAATACACATCTCTTTCACCTGTGTTTAATGTTCCCTCCAACCACATTATCTGTACCTTTTAAGACCTGGCTGGCTGTAGAGATTTGCATTCTAATTAGTATTCTGTAACTTGATTTCTGTGTCTGTGCACTGTTGGAGAACAGAGACCACTCCATCTGACGAAGGAGCAGCAAGCTCCGAAAGCTTATGGTATTTGCTACCAAATAAACCTGTTGGACTTTAACCTGGTGTTGTGAGACTTCTTACCAAGGTAAAGTTCCCAGGATGTGTAGGTAGGGGGATTGGTGGGATAAATATGTGGGGTTACAGGGATAGGTTGGGATGGGTCTGGGTAGGATGCTGTGTTGGAGGGTCAGTACAGACTCGATGGGCTGAATGGCCTCCTTCGGCAGTGTAGAGATTCTACGATAAGGTCCTTGAATGTGTTGTCATCTCTCAAATCGGTGCCTTTTTTCCTGGAACTCCACGTTGGAATGCCCTAATCAGATTTCCATCTGTGTATCAGTACCAAATGGACTCTTTTTAAAGTCACGAAATTGAGAGCCAACCTGCCATTTGTAAATAAATAATTAATTTTCAATTGAGCTTGTTACCAAGCCAATTCGCCTGAATGTTACACTGCCCACACTGCAAAACAATGGGCATGGGCAGGCAGATGGGAGACCTAGTCTTCCTGATGCCCCCACTTCCAAAGCCTCCAAACTTCTTCACCCCCGGATCCACACATCCTCTTCATGTTGCAGGGTGACCCAGCCATGTTGAGCTTTGGTCAGAGCAGCACTGACTTTCCTTCTGCAAGTGTGAGCAATACTTCCACTCCCTGCCCTCCCCATTTCCAGATAGAAGAACATAAGAAAGAAGAGCAGGAGTAAACATCTTTCCCCTTGAGCCTGCTCTGCCATTCAATTTGCGGACTGATCTTCAGTCTGAATGCCACTTCCCTGGTCACTCCTTTGCCTCCCTGAGAGATCAAAGATCTATCAATCTCAATAATAGAGCATCAAAACCTCTCTAAAGTAGGGAAGTCCAAGGGTTCACAGCTTTGAGTGTAGAAATTTCTCCTCATCTAGGTCCTATCCTGAGGCAGGAGCCCTGTGTTCTAGATTACCCATGATCTGGAGATGCCGGCGTTGGACTGGGGTAAACACAGTAAGAAGTTTAACAACACCAGGTTAAAGTCCAAAAGGTTTATTTGGTACCCATCCAGGGGAAACAACTTCTCAGTATTGACCCTATTAAGCCCCTTCAGAATCTTGTATGATTCAATCACCTCTCATTCTTCTAAACTCAGAGATATGGCTCAATTTACTTAGATTTTCATTCTAGGACAACCTCTCAACCCAGGAACTGATATAGAGAATCTTTGGTGCACTGTCATCAATACAAATATACCCTTCCCTAGATAAGTAGACCAAAACTGTCCGAGGTTCTCTAGAAGTGGTCTCACCAAAGCTCTATCCAATTCTAGCAAAACTTCCCTATTCCTGTTCTCCAAATGCCTTGCAATAAATGGCCAACATGCCATTTGCTTTCCTCATTGTTTGCTGTACCTACATGCTAACTTTGAGTTCCTTGCATAAGTACACCCATTTGCTCTGAACACCAACATTAAAAACTATCACAACTTTTCAAAAATATTATGGTCTTTATTCTTTTGGCCAAAGTGAATAATATCACAGTTCCCCACATTATATTCCATCTGCCACCTTGTCTCCCACTTACATAATCAATACCTGAGGCCCCAGAACTGATCCTTGCGGCACTTGTCACAGCTTGCCAACCTGAAAATGTCCCATTTATTCCTTCTCTTTGCTTCCTGTCCATTAACCAATCCTCCATCCATGCCAATATATGACACTCAACTCCATGAGCCCTTAGCCTGTTCATTAACCTTTTGTGTAGTATTTTATCGAATACTTTTTGGAAATCTAAGAATAACACATCTACATGTTCGTCTTTATCTATGTTACTAGTCGCATCCTCAAAATTAAATATTGGGAGAACCATAAACATTGGCCATGATTTTCCAGCTGCATTTCGCCTGGCACAGATTGCAATAATCCAGGAAACTTGCACGTGGTCCTAAAAATGGGTTTTGCGCCTGGCGCCAAATGGTTTGCAATCTTCTAGGCTCCTTTCTGCTGGTGCAAACTAGATCTCACCCAGAAAGGGCACGAGGCTGATTAGCATGAAATTGACTTGTTTTCAATTTCATTAGCAAGTTTGGCACGCGATCATCCCCCTCCTGGAATGTTCCCACCCCCCACAGTGGGAAGTCACACAGGCATAAATCACTACTCGTCCCTGGAAGTATGATCCAGGGGGCTGGGGAATAAGGAAACTGGGGTATCAAGTGTGGGTCATGAAGGGGGGGTCATGAAGAGGGTCATGAACAGGGACTCATTGAGCGCTTCCCAATGCCCTGATACCAGTGACTTTTGCTGGAGAGGAGCATGGACAAACATCCCTTCAATGAGAGGAGTGCAGGGGGTGGGGGGGGTGGTGGTGGGGGTGGGGGGGGGGGGTGGGTTTGCTCCCTGATGTCTGTGGGGGGAGGGAGGGGGATCCACAATTCCAATTGGAGATCAGGATGCCCTTAAAAATGAGCACCCAATCTCTGTGAAGCCAGGCTCACTGGTGTGTTTAGGCCCTGCCCCTCTGAGAACTGATGTGAAATTCACCATTCTTCCAAAAAATGTCTAAGTGTGGGACGATTGCGATTTAATTTGCACCGGACATACCAACGCGGTTCGCATCTGTTTCCTCGCCCTATGTCTTCATTCCCCATTGCAAAGAGCATTCCCTAGTCATTGACTGGATCTCCATCCCTGGTCTGGGATTGAGCCTAATTCACAACCTTGCCCAGATAAGCTTCTGACCATGTTTCATGCCACCACTAAGACCGCTTATTTCCACCTCTGTAACATTGACCAACTCTGCTCCTATCTCAGTGCATCTGCTGCTGAAACACTCATCAATGTCTTTGTTATTACTCATGCACTCCTGGCCAGCCTTCACATTCTCGCTTTCATAAACTTGAAGTCTTAGAAAATTCTGTCGCCTTGTCCTTACTCACATCAAGTCCCGTTCACCCAGCACTCCTTTGTTCATTGACCTTCATTGGATTCCAGTAAAGCAATGTTTCAATCTTGAAATTCTCATCCCGTTTTACAAAACTCTTCATGGTTTCATCACTCCCTATCTTTGTGATTGCCTGCAGCCATACAATCGTCTGAGGCATTTGCTCTCTAATCACCAAATTTAAATTTCCACCACTGCAGGTCTTACTTAAAGCTTCCAAGACCCCAAATTCTGGAATTCCTTCCCTAAACTTTTCCATCTCTTCCCTTTCTGTCTTTCCATCATTAAGACTCTACTTAAAACCTATCTCTTTGACCATAAAAACCCATCTAGTTCACAAATATCTTTGAGGGAAGGAAACCTACTGTTCTTACCTGGTCTGGCCTACACATGACTCCAAGTCCACAGTAATGTGGTTTACTCAACTGTTCTCTGAAATAGCCTAGCAATCCATTCAATTCAAGAGTAATTAGGGATCGGCAACAAATGCTGGTCTTGGCAGAAATGTCTACATCCCATGAAAGAATAAACAAAACACCCCTATGACCTGAGGTTGCCATGGAGATGAACAGTGAAGGAGCAAAGGGTAAATAAAAGGTAATTTCAATGGGGTCGGGTCAGCCAGTACTTTCTGTTTGGCAATTCAAAACATAAAGAAGAAATGAGTATGATTCTCTCAATGGAGCTGTTTTTTGTTTAGTAGTTTTCAAATAGATCCTAGTGTTGAAGCAGGTCTCTGAGACTAGACAGGACATTGTGTTCAGCTTCTTGATTCTTTGCCCAAAGGCAGGTCCATCTGACAGCACCGTAATCTCCACCATTGGTGGGCAACAAGGCAGGTCCCAAATCCTCAGTGGCATGTCAGCCGGAATGGTATTCGAATCCCGTGCTGTTCACATCAATCTGATTTGCAACAGCCAACAGAGTCAATCAGCCCCTGGAGGAGACTTGAGTTGCTCTGTTAAAAAGACTTTTACATGCATGTTGTAGCCTGGAGCTATGGCTACTGATGCTAGAGGCTCCAATTTCTTTCCATCACGTGTTTGACCAGGAATCTCCCACACTTAGGCTGGGAAATTTACTGCTCCCCCCCCCCCCCCCCCCCCACTCCCTCCACCAGCCACAAGAATTGGAGCAGATGAGGGGCTAACAATGGGAAGTTCCGTTGACCTCGGGTGGGATTTTACGGTTTCGGGATGATTGCAGCTGTAAAGTCCTGCCCTCACTACCTGCCACTTGGCATATGTTGGAAAGATTTACAGGTTTATACTCAACCTGTTTAGCCACATTATGAATGCATCTTCCTTGACCATCAAGTGCGGGAGTGGGACTTGAACCCAAAGCTTCTGGCTCAGAGGCAAGAACACTGCCCAATGCATCACAGGATCTCCTAGAGATTGTGTTACTGTGTGTGTTATACATTTGGAAAAAGCAGAGAGCGGCAGCAGATTGTGGATGAGACAAGATCCATTGCAGCTGTTTCAGGATTGCCAGAGACCACCAGAACATCTAAAGGGGTCAGAGAGGAAGTCTCTAGGGAATCTGTGCCAGCAGAACTGTTGTAACCGGAGTCAGAGTTCACTTTGTTGGTGATAATTGTATCAGGGCACTTTGTATGGAATGTGGCTGCTGGTGACTACAACCTAAGGGCTGAAACAATTGAATGGGAAGTGAGAGGCTACAACCTCAGGCTAAAGGGATGATCCTTTAAAGCAGAGATGAGGAGGAATTTCTTCATCCAGAGAGTGGTGAATCTGTGGAACTCTTTGCCACAGAAGGCTGTGGAGGCCAGGTCATTGAGTGTCTTTAAAACAGAGATAGACAGGTTCTTGATTAATAAGGGGATCAGGGGTTATGGGGAAGAGCAGGAGAATGGGGATGAGAAAAGTATCAGTCATGATTGAATGGCAGAGCAGACTCGATGGGCCAAGTGGCCTAATTCTGCTCCTATGTCTTATGGTGTTATGGAGAGATCCTACATAGCAGAGGCCAAATTGGAAAAGCTGTGAGATTTCACTTGGCCCCAACATTTGTGTAGGAAGTAATGAGGGTGCTTGTACCTATGCGACACATATCTTTGTCACTTCAACTGTTTATCGTGAAATTTACTTCTTTGTTCAAAATATACTTTGCTTGTTAATTCATGTTTGAATTGTGTTGATTTTAGTTGGTTTATTACAGTAGACGTTTTAAGGAGTGAAACCTTCTGCATCAGTTTTCTTTCCATTTGCTTTGTGGGGATTCCTTTCTTTTAAATGTGATTGGTCTCTACATGGATTGTGACACTGATTTTTCTGAATTGATTGTGACTTAGAGATAAGATGGATACTCAGGCTTCTGCTAATGTCACTCTTAAGCAATCACTAGGTGTGCAAGAACAACTCAGGGACTCCAATTGTCCTCTCTCCTTGTGAGAATTGATCTGTTTTTTGCTCTTTCTTTTCCATACCAGTTTCCCTATTCTTGATTCAGAAATTTGTAACATGTAACCTGTTTAATTTTTAAAATCTTGCTCCATTGCATTCATCGTAGTCACAAACAGAAAGTAGCTGGATATTTCTGTGTTTATGGAGTGGTTTGACCACATTTTATGGCTAGCATAGGCAAATACTTAAAGGAATGTGAAAATAGAAGCTGCTGGAAATGCATTGCAGACTGATTGGCACCTAAAAGGAAAGAAAAGGGTTATCCTTGCTGTTAACCTTTATTAGAACTCTTCAGGACTTAAGTTCAGATGCAGAGTTACTCCTGACACATTAACTCGCCATTACTTTTCAAAGGTTAATTGACCTGTTATTGTGAAAGGTTCCATTTCTTCAGGTATTATCACCCTCACTTTCAAGTCTTCCGTCACTGCACCCCTCCTCAAAAACAAACCGACCCCTATGTCCTTGCAAACAACTGACTCATCTCTAATTTCCCTTGCTTCTCCAAGGTCCTTTAAGGTGTTGTTGCCTCCCATATCCATACCCATCTTTATCAGAACTGTGTGTTTGAATCATTTCAATCAGGTGTTATAAATACCTTGCCCATGGCAATATTTTAGAGGTAATTTTTAGTCTGGGTGAGTAACTTTTAACTGTAGAAAACAGGATAAATGCAACTAAAGCAGTTTATAGACTATTATACTTATGAGGGTTGGGGCCACATTCACCAGAGGGATTAACAGCTGGAGAGGTAAGATCCTAAAACAGTAGATGGGCTTACTTAGCTGAAGAATTTGGAGACAAGGGGCAGCAGTTTCCGCCACCCTCGCCCCAAGGCCGGAAAACCCCACCCAAGGTCAACAGACCTTTGCATGGTCCGTGTCCCACCTGCTATGATTCCAGTGGAGGGCAGGATGGGAAAATTCTGCCCACGGTGTCTACATTGCTCTCAAAGAAATGCAACCCAGTTAGTTGTTTAGTTTTGAGAGTTAGACATACAATATGGTAAAAGAGCCCTGGAAGACTATGTTGTTATGGAGGTGGTTGGAGCTTACAAAGATTCTAGGGGTTCAATTTATTTGTGTGATTACCGGGGGAGAAGACCTTACCAAAAATGTGAAGCTACTAGCAGGCTCCAAGCAACAAAGGTATTGTTGTTAGCTAGCTCTGTGTGGCTGGGGCTCAGAAGTCCCAGCAGCCATTTGTTAGTCTGCAGTTAGGCTCTAGGAGAAGCCCTGGGAAGCTAAGAAATTGGCAGAAGGTCACTGGCTCTGTGCTGGAAAGGGTTAGGGCTCAGAAGAAGTCCTGGGAGCCATATCTAGCTTGGTATAGCTGGAGAGTTTGGAATTTGGTGGAACTCAGGGGCAGTGCCAGCCAGTGAAATTAGTGGCTATTAAAGAGATAAAGCTGTGCCAGCAAGTAGGCTAGAGTACATACTCAGAAATCCAGGTGAACGGAGTCTCGGGAGAAGAGATTGAAACACTGGTGAAAGTGCAGTCATTGAGGCAATCTGAATTGGAGCAACTCTGAGGGAATTCAAAGGTTTCATCTTCAAAAGTGAAAAGTTTGGAGTCCCCCATGAGGGGGATAGAGTTTTAATATGATTGATTAACTCACATTTTTTACTGAGATCTGGGTGGCTTGCTAAGAAATCCATGGGATCTGTCTTGTGTTTGCTTTTTATTGAGCAATGTGGGGTGTTCAAACACAGTTTACCTGTTAATTCATATGAATATTAACATTGAATGTTAAAATTTAAGATAAATATTGCAAACTGGTTTATCTTTCTGACCTTGTATAGTAACGTTTATTTTTGTTTGATTCTTGTGGCTTTGCTCTCTTAGCAAGTGTTTTGAATCTCAAACCTAGTCTGCTTTTAACAATACATTATTGTTCCCTAACCAATTCACACCAAAATCATGGAAGTCTGGTCTAGGATCATAACACTGGTTTCGGGCCAGTCACAGTTTACATCAGTCACAAGTGATAACTATGACAATGGTAAACTTGCATTTTACTGCTTCCATTTCAAATTTTCAGCATTCACAGTGGTTTTAAACACAAATGGGTCAGTGGAATATGTTTTCTACTGTTGGATGACTGCCAACTCATCTTAAACATCACAAATTGGAATCCGCTAATGATTCAATCAACACAAAAACAAAATACACCAGATGCTGGAAATCTGAAGTTAAAAACAGAAAATGCTGGAAGCATTCAGCAGGTCGCAGGTCAGGCAGCATCAATGAAGAGAACCAGAGTTAATGGATGGAATCTTGTGCCCTCCTCATGGTGAACTTGGTAGCGGGTGGGCATTTAATCAGGCAGGAGGATGGCTGGTGGGGACCTCGTCACCTTCACGCTTCCAACCTGATTAAGTCTATGGCACAAAGAACCATGGACAGCCTGCCCTGCCAGCAATTGAGGCCCTTAAGTAATGCTCACTGAATGACCCATTCCACCTCTGGAAGTATTACCCCAGTGGTGTGCAGGGAGCTTGCCATGTGAGGTGCATGACAAGCAAAGCCTGGTTTATTTGCTTGCAAGCTCCCATAGTAGTCTCTCGTTCATAGAGGGACCCAGCATGAGGAAGGGGTTGTGGGGGTGGGGTGGGGGGTGGGGTAGGGGGGGGGGGGGGGCTGGTGAGAGATAGGCCCTGCTTTAAATACCACACACTTTATCCCTTCTCCCTTCTCACAATCACTCACCTTTGACCTGGGTCCATCCACAATATTAGGCCATTCAATAGAGCTACCAACCTTTGATTGGTCAGCAGCTCATGGTGGTTGGGACCTATGCTCCTGGGGTCCGTGATCCAAAGGGAAGGTCTGCCATTGGTCTGTTAAATGCCTGATTGGCACAAGATGCTGAGGGCTTTCTCAAAATGTCATGATGCAGGGGGCTTGTCAGCAACAAAGACCCCCATCGCCTCTACAAAATTCCAGGTCAACGACCCTTCATCTGACGTCGGATGATTTCATCAAAATGTTTTCCTACAACAGCTTATATATATTTGGTGCCTTTAATACAATGAAATGTTCCAAGCTGTTTCATAGGAGTATTATAAAGCAAACTTTGATACTGAGTCACTTAAGGAGATATTAGGCAATTGACAATAAGTTTAAGTACAATTGACCCCTCCATCACTGAGACTAGCTTTACATTTCAGAATTATCAATTGAATTTAAATTTCATTAGCGACCATGGTGAAATTTGAATATATGATCCCAGCACATTAGCCTGGGCTTCTGGTTTACTAGTCCAGTGACATTACCACTATGCTACCAACTCCCCCTGGTATGCTGCATTCTTTGGGGTCTGCCATTCAAATGAAACAAAGAACAAAGAACAAAGAACAATACAGCACAGGAACAGGCCCTTCGGCCCTCCAAGCCCGCGCCGCTCCCTGGTCCCAACTAGACCATTCTTTTGTATCCCTCCATTCCCACTCCGTTCATGTAGCTATCTAGATAAGTCTTAAATGTTCCCAGTGTGTCTGCCTCCACCACCTTGCCCGGCAGTGCATTCCAGGCCCCCACCACCCTCTGTGTAAAATACGTCCTTCTGATATCCGTGTTAAACCTCCCCCCCTTCACCTTGAACCTATGACCCCTCATGAACGTCACCACCGACCTGGGAAAAAGCTTCCCACCGTTCACCCTATCTATGCCTTTCATAATTTTATACACCTCTATTAGGTCACCCCTCATCCTCCGTCTTTCCAGTGAGAACAACCCGAGTTTACCCAATCTCTCCTCATAACTAAGCCCTTCCATACCAGGCAACATCCTGGTAAACCTCCTCTGCACTCTCTCCAAAGCCTCCACGTCCTTCTGGTAGTGTGGCAACCAGAACTGGGCGCAGTATTCCAAATGCGGCCGAACCAACGTTCTATACAATTGCAACATCAGACCCCAACTTTTATACTCTATGCCCCGTCCTATAAAGGCAAGCATGCCATATGCCTTATTCACTACCTTCTTCACCTGTGACGTCACCTTCAAGGATCTGTGGACTTGCACACCCAGGTCCCTCTGCGTATCTACACTCTTTATGGTTCTGCCATTTATCGTATAGCTCCCCCCTACATTAGCTCTACCAAAATGCATCACTTCGCATTTATCAGGATTGAACTCCATCTGCCATTTCTTTGCCCAAATTTCCAGCCTATCTATATCATTCTGTAGCCTCTGACAATGTTCCTCACTATCTGCAAGTCCAGCCATTTTTGTGTCGTCCGCAAACTTACTGATCATCCGAGTTACACCTTCTTCCAGATCATTTATATAAATCACAAACAGCAGAGGTCCCAATACAGAGCCCTGCGGAACACCACTAGTCACAGGCATCCAGCCGGAAAAAGACCGTTCCACTACCACCCTCTGTCTTCTGTGACCAAGCCAGTTCTCCACCCATCTAGTCACCTCCCCCTTTATCCCATGAGATCCAACCTTTTGCACCAACCTACCATGAGGGACTTTGTCAAACGCTTTACTAAAGTCCATATAGACGACATCCACGGCCCTTCCCTCGTCAACCATTCTAGTCACTTCTTCAAAAAACTCCACCAGGTTAGTGAGGCAGGACCTCCCTCTCACAAAACCATGCTGACTATCGTTAATGAGTTTATTCTTTTCTAAATGCGCATACATCCTATCTCTAAGAATCCTCTCCAACAACTTCCTGACCACGGACGTCAAGCTCACCGGCCTATAATTTCCCGGGTTATCCTTCCTACCCTTCTTAAATAACGGGACCACATTAACTATCCTCCAATCCTCTGGGACCTCACCTGTGTCCAGTGATGAGACAAAGATTTGCGTCAGAGGCCCAGCGATTTCATCTCTCATCTCCCTGAGCATTAAACCCAAGGCCACACTTGTATGCACAGATGAACAGAAAATACCTTAAGGTATTCTATTGAAAGCAGGGAGCTCTTATTATTTTGTGGCCAATATTAGACTCTTGAGTTATCACTGCTGAACACAAATTCAGGTGCTTGGGAACTCAACTCCAAGTTCCACTCCAAGTCGCACACCATCCTGACATGGATATACAGTGCAGTTCCTCCATTGTCACAGAACTCCCTGCCAAACAACATTGTGGCAGCATCTTCACCATACCGACATTCACAAATGGGAACAATTTCTTTACATTTACTTTCTTCAACTTTGTGATTTTAAAGGTTTCAATCCGATTTCCTTATCTCAACTTTTGCAAAGAAAAAAGAGTCCCAACAAACTCAATCTTTCCTGATAGTAATAGTATATCCTTGTAAATCTTTTCTGCATTTTCATCATTGCCTCAATAGCATTTTTCGGTATAGAGATCAAAGCAGCACATAGTTTTCAAAGAGTGATTTTTTTGATTTGATTTATTATTGTCACATGTATTATTATACAGTGAAAAATATTGTTTCCTGCGCTCTATGCAGACAAACCATATTGTTCATAGAGAAGGAAAGGAGAGAGTGCAGAATGTAGTGTTACAGTAGAGAAAGATTAATGCCAGATAAGTGCATTCAAAAGTCTGATGGCAGCAGAGAAGAAGCTATTCTTGAGTCAGTTGGTACGTGACCTCAGACTTTTGTATCTTTTTCCCAATGGAAGAAGGTGGAAGAGAGTATGTCTGGGCTGCGAGGGAGTCCTTAATTATGCTGGCTGCTTTGCCGAGGCAGTGGGAAGTGTAGACAGAGTCAATGGATGGGAGGCTGGTTTGATCTAACCAAGATTATCAGAAATTTTGCACTACCTCACTGCTTTTGTACTGTTCCATTAGAAATTAACTCCAGTATGTTGTTTGAACTCCTTCTGGTCCTATCAATTTCCATTACTTGTTGCAGTTTATATATCTGCAGTCCCAGATTTATTTTCTCTTCTATCCAATGTAGTTTCTTCCTTCCAAGGAACAAGAAGCCTCGTCATTTTTCCCACCAATTGAACCACCTTTCCAATCACTATATTATATTTCATTTTTTATTGTCTGGCTATTCCAGCAGCCTATATTTTGGTGCTGACTATATGGATTTTCTAGTCACGCCCGCCCTGAGACCAGAAATTCCCGCCTGAGGTCAACAGTCCTTCAAATGGTACTATCTACAAATATTAACAGCATTCCTTCAGTTTCTGAGTCCACATCATAATTTATTGAGATGGTGAATCATAGCCCGGCACAATTCACTGCAGAACTTCTCACTTCCTGCCACTTTGAGAAAGTGGAATAGCAATGTGGGATGACACGGTGGCACAATGGGTAGCACTGCTGCCTCGCATCTCCAGAGACCCAGGTTCAATTCCAACCTTGGGTCACTATCTGTGTGGAGTTTGCACATTCTCCTTGTGTCTGTGTGGGTTTCCTCCGGGTGCTCCAGTTTCCTCTCACAGTCCAAAGATGTGCAGGTTAGGTAGATTTGCCGTGCTAAATTGCCCCTTTGGGTCCTAGGATGTGTGTTAGGGGATTAGCGGGGTAAATTCATGGGAATAGGGCCTGGGAGGGATGCTCTGTCGAAGAATCCATGCAGACTTAATGGGCTGAATGGCCTCCTTCTGCACTGTAGGGATTCTATGATTCTATGGATTGTATGAACTACCCTCTCCACCCTCCTCTAAAGAAACTGGCAGGGAGAGTGAACACAGTAAGAAGTCTCACAACACCAGGTTAAAGTCCAACAGGTTTATTTGGTAGCAAATACCATAAGCTATTGGAGCGCTGCTCCTTCGTCAGATGGAGTGGAAATGTGCTCTCAAACAGTGCAAACAGACACAAAATCAAGTTGCAGAATACTGATTAGAATGCGAATCCCTACAACCAGCCAGGTCTTAAAGGTACAGACAATGTGGGCGGAGGGAACATTAAACACAGGTTAAAGAGATGTGTATTGTCTCCAGACAGAACAGCTAGTGAGATTCTGCAAGCCCAGGAGGCAAGCTGTGGGGGTTACTGATAATGTGACATAAATCCAACATCCCGGTTTAGGCCGTCCTCATGTGTGCGGAACTTGGCTATCAGTTTCTGCTCAGCGACTCTGCGCTGTTGTGTGTCGTGAAGGCCGCCTTGGAGAACGCTTACCTGAAGATCCAAGGCTGAATGCCCGTGACTGCTGAAGTGCTCCCCCACAGGAAGAGAACAGTTTTGCCTGGTGATTGTCGAGCGGTGTTCATTCATCCATTGTCGTAGCGTCTGCATGGTTTCCCCAATGTACCATGCCTCGGGACATCCTTTCCTGCAGCGTTCACCGCAGTCCAACGCCGGCATCTCCACATCAGGGAGAGTGAAAGCAGAGAAAGGGAAGGAGTTTGCAAGACTCCTTTCTGGTCCAGTATGTAATAGAGCCAACAAGGGAAAAGCACTGTTAAACGTCCTAATGGAAGTAGGGGAAATAAGGAAAGTAAGTGTGGGAGAACATCAAGGGAGTAGTAATCACAATATAATCAGGTGTAAGATAGTGATTGCGAAAGATATAGATAGTGCAAAGACCAAAGTAATTGATTGGGGGAAAATTCGGGGGGGGGGGGGAGGGAGGGGGATATATTCCATTAAGCCTACGGATAAGAATTGGGGATTAATAAAAAATGGTTAATTAATGAATCAAAGAAGAAGGCAAATGCAAAGCTCTTAAACTTTAAAGAGGGATGACGAGATGGGATAAAATAGGCTTGGAAAATATGTTGAAAGGACAATTAGAAAGATAATGCAAGAATACGAAATGAAAATGTAAAAGAATGTATAAAGAAATAGGAATGTATTCTATTGGCACGCAAATAACAAATGGAGACTTAGAATGATGGGGAGCTGGCAAACTCAGGAGGCGACACTAAAATGGCAGATAACGAATAAATGCCCTAATAGGTCGATTTTAACCTTTTTAATGCTTGCCGCATTGGCGTTCCTCATTCTCTTCATTCCTCCTTCTTCCCATTTAGGCAACACAGAAAGTAACAGTTCAAATCAATTTTTTTAAAAAACAGGATGGAATCGAGTTGGAAAGAAAATACTGGGTTACCTTGCTCGTTAACTAGAATGTTGTTTCCTTACCCGAGAACGCGCTGTTTTTGGCATTCGCGTTATATTTATACTCATGCTTGTTTATCCTTGACGTGCTGGTGCGAGAACCCACCAAATACCCCGCGGAACTTGGCAAGGCGCAACCTCGGGAAGTAAAGCTTATTTAAAGTTGAGCTCGTGTGTGTTTGTGGTTGGCGTTGTCTACCAAGAAACGACAGTAAAAGCAAAAGGGATTAGAAACCTTTAAATTGAATCGCAATTTTAAAGTCGCACACCTCACCTGACCAAGTCTGCAGGGGCTAAACGTTATCTTGGGAGGGTGCGAACTGATCGTCTGAATTGTGGAGAAAGTCTAAAATTTGCGTTTGTTCCCTACCAAAGGCCATTTGCCACAAGAGGCTGCGACATTTGGATGCGGCCAATTTAAACATGCAAAAAAGCTTATAAAGCTTTACACGTGTGAATTTTACATATGGATGTGATGTGGGTGGACAGTGAGAGAAATATGCAAACACTCCAATTTAATTTACAGCTATTTCCTTCATTAATTTTGGAGTAGCACCTTGATTGGCCTAGAGTTTACAAACAATTGTGCATATTTGTACTTTTTTAGTTCAGTTTTTTTTCCCAAAACGTCTCCTGTTCCACCAGAGGCCCAAACATCCTAGACCATGCTACACAAATGTCAAACATGCTCCCGCTCTACCGCCCACACTTTGGCAAATCAGATCACAAGGCTGTGCTCCTGCTCCAGGCTTACAAGCAAAAACTGAAAGGGGAGAATCCGTCAAAGAAAGTCGTGCAATGTTTGAGCATTCCATAGGATGATCTCCGATAGAACTGCTTAGAGTCAGTAGACTGGTCAGTATTTAAAAACTCTGACCAGCCTGAAAGAGTACGCCAGGACAGTAACTGACTTTATTATTAAGTGTGTAGAAGATTGTGTGCAAAGAAACAAAGCTGTGTGTTTCCCAACCGGAAACCATGGATGAACAGGGATGAACATCCACTGCTTGCTGAACTCCAGGTCTGAGGTGTTTCAAGTCAGGCGACCCTGACCTATACAAGAAAGAGTTTTAACAACACCAAGTTAAAGTCCAACAGGTTTATTTGGTAGCAAATACCATTAGTATTTTTATTAGTATTTATTAGTATTGGTATTTGCTACCAAATAAACCTGTTGGACTTTAACCTGGTGTTGTTAAAACTCTTACTGTGTTCACCCCAGTCCAACGCCGGCATCTCCACATCTGTACAAGAGAGCCAGATATGATCTAAGGAGATCCATCAAAGATGCCAAAAGACAGTACCGGACCAAGCTGGAGTCCCAGGCTAGCCACACAGACCCCCACTGACTATGGCAAGGTCTGCAAGACATAACAGACTACAAGATGAAGGAATATAAAATCGCCGGCATCATTGCACCTATCCCCAATGAGGTCAATGCATTCTATGCCCGTTTGAAGCAAGAAGTCAGTCCCATCCATTGATTCCGTCTACACTTCCCACTGCCTCGGAAAAGCAGCCAGCATAATTAAGGACTCCACGCACCCCGGACATACTCTCTTCCACCTTCTTCTGTCAGGAAAAAGATACAAAAATCTGAGGACATGTACCAAATGACTCAAGGACAGCTTCTTCCCTGCTGCCATCAGACTTTTGAATAGACCTACCTCACGTTAAGTTGATCTTTCTCTACACCCGAGCTATGACTGTAACATTACATTCTGTACTCTTTCCTTTCCTTCTCTATGTACAGTATGCTCTGTCTGTATAGCGTGCAAGAAACAATACTTTTCACTGTATACCAATACATGTGACAATAGTAAATCAAATCAAGGTTAGGTGCATTGGCCATGCTAAATTCTCCCTCAATGTACCAGAACAGGCGCTGGAGTGTTGGGATTTTCACAATAACTTCATTGCAGCGTTAATGTTGTGACACGAATAAATAAAACTAATTTTGGAGTGGCAACCTTGATTGGCCTAGAGTTTGCAAACAATTATGTACTTTAAAAGAAAATGTGTTCAATGAAAGGATGCTGCTTTTTGTAAAAGAATTCCAGGAGACAGAAAGAAGTAAACTCAACCAGGGTCAGTGTTATCAAGTAGTTTCCCTGCCCCCCCCACCCCCCGAAAAAAATTGCAGGGAAATTTAATTTCAGCTGATTGACAGTCTCTGTGGAAACGGCCAGGTCTTAATCCATCTGGAGCCGCCCTCTGGTGCCGTTTGACCAATGATTGGAGAGGAGAACGAGTCGAATCTGCTCCAGACTGGGTCGCCGTCACGTTGAAAACACACACAAACCATCCCGAGAGATAGTTATCTGCATGAGGGAGGGAGGCGGGGTGGGGGGGTAAACCTGATCGGTAGGATCAAGCCCCAACACTAAAGAGGGCATCAACAGGGGAAGGGGTAGGGAAGGGGGTGGGTGGGGGAGGGAGGGGGGAAAGGATTCTTTTTAATATAAAAGAAAGAGAAACATGTCTTCCGCCTCAAACGAAATCACCAGCACAATTGAGATTAAAGTGGAGAGCGACAGCCTGCCGAAGGCAAAGATCAATAGCCTGGGTTCCCCAGCCGCTCTGGAGCCTGAAGTGAGCGCCCTTTCCTCTGTCAGTGCGCAGATCTCCGACCAAGTGGTGCCCGTGGAGCTGCTCAGCAACCCAGCGGCGGCGCTGACTTTCTCGCCGGAGCAAGTGGCGTGTGTGTGCGAGGCGCTGCAGCAAGGGGGGAATCTGGACCGCCTAGCCCAGTTCCTGTGGTCCCTGCCGGCCAGCGAGCTGCTACGTGGCAACGAGAGCATCCTGAAAGCCCGGGCGCTGGTGGCTTTCCACCAGAGCCGCTACAAGGAGCTCTACAACATCCTGGAGAGCCACGACTTCGAGCCGTCCTGCCACACCGCCCTGCAGGAGCTGTGGTACAAAGCCCGCTACACCGAAGCCGAGAAGGTGCGCGGGCGCCCGCTCGGCGCCGTCGACAAGTACCGGCTGCGGAGGAAGTTCCCGCTGCCCCGCACCATCTGGGACGGCGAGGAGAGGGTCTACTGCTTCAAGGAGAAGTCCCGCAACGCCCTCAAGGAGCTCTACAAGCAGAATCGCTACCCTTCCCCGGCCGAGAAGCGCAACCTGGCCAAGATCACCGGCCTCTCCCTCACCCAGGTCAGCAACTGGTTCAAAAACAGGCGCCAGCGGGACCGCAACCCCTCGGAGAGCCAGTCGAAAAGGTGAGCAGGCCGGCAAGGCAACTTCCCAACTCCTTCAAAATGGCGCTTATCTAGTCCTTTATTTCCTACTTTTATTTTTAAAAAAGTTACACTGGATCCCCAAGGATTGTCGAAAGTATTCCCAATATTTCCCCCCACTCTTCCTCCCTCCCATAGGATCAGTGCTGTTGTTGGATATTGGGAAAGAGGGGGGGAGGGGAAACTTGAGGAAAGTTTTTTTAAAAAAAAAGAATAACAGGAGACCAAAGAGGAGTAGAAATAGTTTGCTTTTTTTTTTGCTGTATCTAATTTTTTTTTGTTAAAAAAAGTACAATTCCAACTGGTATGTGTGAGGGGAGTGTAACTTTTTCTGCCTCCTTTTGAGCTGTTTTTGCAGCATGGCCGTACTCTGGCTTTGTTTTGAAACCTGAGTCTTTCCCATTCAGCTCGGATTTCAGGCGAGTTCACTTCTCCACAGCAAAAGTTTGCTCCTATTTTCTCTCTCTCTCTCCCCAGCCCCCCTCTCTAGTTTTAGATAGGACAGAAAAACTGCTTCTGCTGGGGAATTGGAGTGGATTATTTCTTCCCTCTCTCTCTTAACATCAATCCAGTGTGGTAGATATACTACATTTTTAAAAATAAGCTTTGTGTCCATGAAGGTAATGAAATGCTGTTTTAAAGGGGGGGTAGGAGAGCGCACCTGGTGGAGGTAGTGTCGAGCGACAAGCTGGAACTGTATTCATTTCAAATGGTGATGTAAGAAACTGCTGGAGGGCATTTGTGAAGTAAATGAGGTGAAGGACGCCTTTGTACTCGGTCAGCGCACCATGCAGTTTGTAAAGGAAAAGTCAGATTCCACAAATAGAACCAATGCTTCTGACTCATTGTCTCCTTTTAATCACTTTATTTTATATATAAAAGGCATCCTGTACAAAAAGAAGCGACTTCATTGCAAACTAAACACACACAAGGTAATCCTTTGATCTATTTGGGGAAAGAACGAATTAGTTGCAACTTTTATAGGGTGCTATCCCTAAAGGTCAGAGTTGCAACATACCAAGTTGCACTATCGGGTGGATGGCGGGAGAAAGACACCCCCTCGGGCCAAGTAAGCGCTGAGGATAATCCAACATGCCATTTGCAATTACAATTCAAGTAGTAAGTTTGGCTGGAGAACTTTCTTTTAAAACGAAAAATACGGATTGATCAGTGTAATTTTGCGTTTTAAAGCACGCATGCTATTTACAAAATACAGGCGATGTATAACCGATATCTTTTTTTAAAAAGTAAGCTGCGAGTCTATAACAAGACCAGGAATTGTTGGAATCGCACAACAGGCCATTAAGCATTTCTAAAGAGAAAAGTTATATTAACATTCAGAGTTATGACCCTTTGGCTCTGGTAGTTCTCAAACAGTAAGGAAAGTCAGTGTAGTTAATTGAAAACCTCTGCTTTTTATAATAACGCTCAAGATGCATATTTTAATCTGTTCAACACAGCTACACAAGTAATAAGTGATACTGGTTTCAAATCTTTGGGCAAAGCAAAACAGCTAAAGAATTGAACAGTGTGTAAAATAAAATGAGGTGGTTCACGTGATGATGTTTCACCCCAAATAAACTGCTGTGCTTGATTGACTTTTTTAAAAAAAAAGCCAGAGCTGTTTTTAAACGCATTTGCTGATGCTTTTAAGAAACTTTAGTTATCTGTTGTATTTTCGGGTATTCATCGAAGTTTTATTAGACAAAAACACCAAAGCCTGGGAATTAACTGGGGCCTCTTTTTTAAAAAAAACCGTGATAACCTGTTTATTTTAAATGGGTTAATTGCTCTGCAAAAGTAGTTGGAAAGGAATGTCACGAAAATGTGCATCCTTCATTATTGGCAACAGTCCTCGACTCTCGATGGTCAGATTTTTCATGGTGGCAGAAGAAATGGGGAATACAAATTATTAAAATGTTGAATGGCATCCTGCAAATTTGGATATGGGAGGGATGATGCTCATTATAGAATAATACAGCTCAGAATGAGGCCATTCATCCCACGGCGGTTGAACTAGCTCTTTTTCAAGAGCTAACCAGTTAGTCCCATGTCCCTACAATTTTTTTCCCCTTTATCAAAAAAGGCAAGATTTTCATGCTGCCTCTGGTACTTTTACTAACTACCTTTTAAATCTTCAGCCATTGAAACTAGTTTCTCTTTATTTATACTATATAAAACTCTTTATGATTTTAAAACCTCTATCAATCTCTACACCAATTTCTATTGATCTAACTGTAATCCTTCTTCTCTGAAACCATTCCAGTAAATTGCTTCTGTAACCTCTTCAAAGCCGGTGGCACAGTGGTTAGCCCAGCTGCCTCCCAGCTCAAGGGACCCGAGTTTGATTCCCGGTTTGGGTCACTGTCTGTGTGGAGTTTGCACGTTCTCCCTGTGTCTGCGTCGGTTTCCTCCCACAGTCCAAAAGATATGCTGGTTAGGTGCATTGACCCGAGCAGGCGCCAGAGTGTGGCGATTAGGGGAATTTCACAGAAATTTCATTGCAGCCTTACTTGGAATAAGTAAACTTTAACTTTTTTCTCGAATTCTCAGCCCAAAGGAAAGTTTAACCCTCCATGGGTGGGAAGGGAGGCAGATCTGAATCCACTCCAGCCGGATCAGATCAGAGATCCAACCCCTTACTGTTGGCACCAATCGGAGCCACACCAGCTGTCCAGCCAACTGAGCCAAAAAGGCTCCCAAGGACTCCAAGTTGCTGTGGCAACCTGCATGTCGTAGTCTGAAGCTATGGAATGAGATGGTAAATGCTCCAATTCCTTTCTGTCACATGGATGTGTGATCTATGAAAATTTCTTTCATGGCTGACCAGAAATCTCTCTCCTGCTCTTACTGCCATATGTTGGAAGGATTTACAAGTTGATGCTTGACTTATTTGGCCACAGAATGAATGTACATTCCATGGCCATCAAGTTCTGAAGTGGAGCTTGAACCCAGAACTTCTAGCTCAATAGACAGGGCGATGACCCACTGCATCATGAGACCTTCTACCCAAGACATTATGTCCTTCGTAAAGTATGATCCTCATAATTGGCTGAGCTACTGTTTGATATAGGCTGAGTGTAACTTGCTGCCCTTTGTACTGTCTGCCTCTATTTAGAAAGATGAAGATTCCAATGCTGGAAACATGCCTCTTCCATTGTGAACACCTCAGGATTATTTATTTTGGGTTGGCACCTCATTGACCAGATCAAATGTGGGTTCTTTATCTCGCATCATTATCAGGAGCAGCAACCCGACAGCAGTTTTGCTGGATTGGCCAATTAGCAGGCCAACTCTTGAAGCTGGAGGATCAATAGGAGCCCCCCTCCCCCCTCCAACATGGAAGGAGCTGCAGCCTGCCATTGCAGGTGAGAATGGGAGGGAGGGAGAGGGCACTTAGTGTGCTCTCACCACTTTCTTAAAATAAATGAGAACATCTACCCAGTCACCATTGTGGATGGGAAACCCCACAGAGCAGTCTGTGGCCACAGCTCTGGTTAGGTAGGTATGGTGACTGCGGAGTGATCTTGGAGTGTTGAGTCCATCACCCTAGTCTGGTGCCAAGTGGCAACCTCTAAGCTTATGTCATGCTCCTGATGCCATTGGAAACCTATAAGCAAACAGGAAAATTCCAGTCAGTCTCTGAACAATGGCCCTCATTGTTTTTCTTAAATTGACTTAACATGCTATCCCTGCTTGCGGAATGGTAGCTATTCCTGATGCCATCAGAAATTCGGGAAAATGGGTGAGAGTTAGGACCAAGGGAACCAGCATCAGGAAATTCTGTGCCTCCATTCCTGTTTCCCACATGCAGACCAAATTCCTGTCCTGGTCTCTGTAACATTTACTTGGCTCATTGTGAATTAATTGTGGCTTTGGCCTCGGAAAAGCAACCTGTTCTGCACCATCCTTTTAGAGTGTCAGTATGTGTGAAAAGTTGTCAATGGTTTTATGATGAATGGGTGTTGTCCTGTGCCCACTATGGACTGAAATGTGATGAGTCCTTTCCCACCCCTGCGTGAAGTCCATTTCATTAGGGATCTGTTGAGGTGGCAGGAAAGGAAGACCTCACCCCATCAGTTGGAGCTAGACAGAGCACTGTTCCCAAAACCAGAGGGTTAATGCACTCTTTGCCCAGGACAGCTGCAAGTCTCAACGTCACTGTGATAATGTTTCAGAGATTCATTTTATGGTATCAATTTATAGTAGCACCTCTTCTGATATTTGTGTAACTGTATATTGAAATAAGTGCACTGAGGTAACTTGTGTACATTTAATGCCATACATACTTGATACAGTATAACTGGTGCATTTTGCTTCAATATCTGATAATGGTCTTCACATTAAGTTTCATAAAAGCATGGTATAAATATTAGATTTAGATAAATTATAAATTTTAAATTTTGAGGGCAGCACGGTAGCACAGTGGTCAGCATTGCTGCTTCACAGCTCCAGGGACCTGGGTTCGATTCCTGGCTTGGGTCACTGTCTGTGTGGAGTTTGCACATTCTCCTCGTGTCTGCGTGGGTTTCCTCCGGGTGCTCCGGTTTCCTCCCACAGTCCAAAGATGTGCGGGTTAGGTTGATTGGCCATGCTAAAATTGCCCCTTAGTGTCCTGAGATGCGTAGGTTAGAGGGCTTAGTGGGTAAATATGTAGGGATATGGGGGTAGGGCCTGGGTGGGATTGTGGTCGGTGCAGACTCGATTAGCCGAATGGCCTCTTTCTGTACTGTAGGGTTTCTATGATTTCTATGATCACAGTTCTTCTGTCCCTTTTTTTTTCAGGATCCCTGAATTTAAAATGGAAGTTGATTTTTTTTTGGATTAGGTTATGAGTTTGTATGAAATATGATTGCAGTTATCAGTACAGTATTAAAACATTGTGCTCTCCCCTTCTGAGACCATAAGATCATAACAAATAGAAGCATGAGTAAGCTATTCAGGCCATTGAGCATGCTCTACCATTAATTAGGATCATTTTATTGATATTATTCCAACCCCAATTTCCTGTCTCCTCCGCCCTGTAACCCATAACCCTTGAGGTTGCTTTTTTTTGTGTGTGTGAATTTTGCCTGTCCCATTATGCTATTTTTTTTTCATGACACAATTTTCTATCCAAGGCAGTAAGTTTCTTAGTGCAATGAAAGCCTAAAATATGGTTATTAAGTAACAATCATTAATAAAATGGTACTTGTATTTTTTTAAACCTGTTTCCACAGTGAATCAGATGGTAATCACAGCACTGAGGATGAGTCCAGCAAGGGTCAAGATGACATGTCACCTCGTCCATTGTCAAATCCATCTGAGGGGATGAACCACTCCAACGTCCATAGTGCTCCAGAAGGCATGTTCATGCATCATGTTGGGGAACTGAAGCCCTCCCAGAGTTCCTCTGGCATACTACTGAATGGAAATCTTGTCACTACAAATGGCTCTCCTGTGTTTTACAGTGGAAGTTCTTTCATCCAAGGTCCTAATGGGGTCCTGGTTAATGGACTGTCTTTAGGAAATGCCCAGACAATAAGTTTGAACCCAATAGGAACCACTTCCAGTGTGCTGGTCAATGGTATTTCAAATGGTGAGTTATTAGTGAATTGCTACCCTTCAAATAAGGATTTTTAAAACTTGACTGAATCATTGTCCTATTCAACTGTGACTTTCAATTCCAATTCATCTGTTCCCTTCCCAGGATCTGCTGGTGGCACTGAACTTAAAACTGAAAGTGTACACATGCTTACCTCCGAAGAAGTGGTATCTCCAGGATCCGCTGAAATTAGTAGAGGTCCAACACAAGTAAACCAGTATGGCCTTGTGCAGCTCCAAAACTCAGAAAATAACATCCAACTGGTAAATGGAAATATTGGATTACCTTCACTGCAGCTGCCTTCTGTTTCGGCCGCGTCATCGCAGGGTGAGTTTCTTTCTGGTTTTTCTGAGGTGGGTGCCAGATAGTGGGTTGATTCAGTTTAATTTTGGGCATGCATTCCATATTAAATTCTTCAAGCGTACTACCAGAGTTCAATTTCATTGTGTTACAGCAACAATGAAGTGTGTTTTTTTTTAAAAAACAGGTTTTGTTTGAGTTGAATTGAGGAGGTGATTGTATTGGAGCATATTGATTTAAGAAATACTACGAACAGGGTTTGCGTTTGTCAGACAGTCCACAGCAGCAAACCAGCTGCATCCAGACATCATCAGCTTACCTAACCAGATTGGTATTTGGGCTGGCAGACTTGTACACATTGTAAAAATCTCCACTGAAGCTTGGAGCAGTTAAGGACCTGTTTTGCATCTTTCCCCAACAAAAAAAGTCTTTTTACGAATTTTGCAAAAAAAAGAAGCAAGTGTCTCAAAAATGGCAAATGCAATATTTGCATAGTGAATATCAACTACCATGCAAAATCCTTTTCAGAGTTACAACCACCCTGTATGATTTTAAACACTGAGCAAGGTCACTGGGTAAAAATCACTGGTCATTTGCAAAATGCTGCCCCTTTTTTAATATTGGCTATTTGGGTCTTGTCTTTTTCGATTGAGAGCTCTAACTTCAGGTCTGAGTCCTTAAAAGTTTTTACCAGCCTTGAGATTGTTTGCCTGACAAAATTGGTAATGCTCTCTCCCTTGGTCATACCTACGCCCATATCTAAATCGTCTGGTTCTGGTAACCTTTCCAATGTTTATCATAAGTGCATTGTGTTGTTCATTCTGGTAATGCACAGATAGCAAATAATTAATGACCTTTACATTGTAGCACTGCTGCTGATGTCAGCCTTGATTTTCGTATACTGTACACTCTCTCAAAATACAAAGGAAACTGTGTCATTTGGCATTTGAGGAGCAGCGTCCTCTCTGGCAGCAGTTTTGCAAAGTTTTCCTGAGAAGCAGCCATGCTGCCAGGGGCAAACGCAGAAGTGGTGGCTCAATGTAGCCCTACAAAACAGACCAACAATAGAGTTTACATAATAACTGGCTTGTACTCCTTCCCCAACCAACAGGGAGGTAGTATTGCTAGCAAACTAAAGTGGTAATTGTGAATTTTATACAAGTCAACATGCATAAGCTTGCGGATGTGCATTTGTTTTACTTTAGCTGCTGGCACATAGGAAAATGATTCCGCAGCATATAGGGAGTGTTAGTTTATGGATCTACCTTACTGAGTTTACTGTGAAGGAATCTCCCTAATAGAAGTGTAAACATTCACGACCTTAGTCCATTTATAGCACCTTGCTGCTGCCTACGTAAAAGTGAATGTAATCTTAAAGAGCATAGGATTATAATAAAAATGCTTTACTGTCCTTGGCAAATTGTTTCAATGTGCAGCATAAACCAGTTTAAATATCTCTTACAAATTACAACTAGGCTCAACAATTTATTTAAAAATAAAATATTTATTTGGTTGCTTGCTTGAATTTCACAGTAACTTCATTGCAGTGTTAATGCAAGCCTTACTTGTGACTAATAAATAAACTTTAACTTTTTAACTTTAAAAGATCTGTACTTTGGCATGGTATGGGCACGGGCAGCATGGTAGCACACTGCTGCTTCACAGCTCCAGGGACCTGGGTTCGATTCCCGGCTTGGGTCACTGTCTGTGTGGAGTTTGCACATTCTCCTCGTGTCTGGCTGGGTTTCCTCCCACAGTCCAAAGATGTGCGGGTTAGGTTGATTGGCCATGCTAAATTGCCCCTTAGCGTCCTGAAATGCGTAGGTGAGAGGGATTAGCGGGTAAATGTGTAGGGATATGGTGGTAGGGCCTGGGTGGGATTGTGGTCGGTGCAGACTCGAAGGGCCAGATGGCCTCTTTTTGCACTGTAGGGTTTCCATGGTTCTGTGATTCTACTGTTTCCTAGATAGTATATACTAATGCAATGGAAGCATGAACAATATTACCACGAGCCTCTATAATCAACCAGGTTATCATAAAGCCTTACGCTTCTCAGCACACATTTGAAATTCTAGATCCGTTTTTCTGTTGTCAGGAGTTAAATTTTATTCTGCTCTAACTTCATCTGTATCAGAGATAGTTGTAATAGTAATTTGGAATAGTGCAGCTGGTTTCAGAGATTGGCACCCGAGAAGCCATTCTGGCCCCTGAGGCATGAAGTTTTTTGTGATTCATGTTCACTTCTGTTTTTATTCCTCTTTGTGTATCATCTTTTTGTATTGCTAATTTTATCTCTCTCACTCCACAAAATTTTACTGCCAAAGACGGTATTCGTTGCCTCCGTCCCCTGAAATATCTTGCCCATCCCCTCCCTCATTCAATCCTTTTTCTCCTCTATTCCTTTCTTTCCCCTCTTATATTTTGCTCTGTCATTCACTCCTTTTTCTTCTGGCTCCATCCCATGTGAAGTGATAGAACATTGTAGGGAAAATCATTCTAGAATAGAGTTACTTTTTATTTAACAGGTTAGAGTTTTGTAAAGACTGGAGCACATTGCTTACCTGTCTTCTCGGAGGAACACGGGATAGAGTTTAGATTTTTTTTGTCTAATTTTTTTCTTTCCATCCAGTTTTCCTTTGACCTTTTGATTGTTCACAAACCTAACATCCAATTTGACTCCTCGCTGAACTTCCAACCCAATATCCTCTTCATCACACAATCCCTAACAGTACATACCTCACCTCTATCTCAGCCCATCTACTGTTGAACCCTGATCCTAGCAATTATCATCTCCAGTTTCTGTCTCCCACTCTCGTCCCTCTGCAAACTTCAGCTCATCCAAAAATCTGTTGCCTTTACCCGATACTAAGGCAAGTAGAACTTAACAATCACCCCTATTCTCACTGATCTACATTCGTGCCATTTCCAACACATCAGTGCTTTTTGTCATCTTGTTTATGGCAGGTGAGTCTGTACCACATCAAGCATTGGCCATCCTTTGTGTTCCCTGCTTAAACTGTTCACTGCTCCAATATCATCTTGGAATCAGCAATAGCTCTAAGCTTCTTTCCCCATTGCCAACCAGCTCTCTCTCAAATCCTCTCATGCATACACCGTGCATTCTCAGCAACAAATGTGAAAAGTGCATGGGTTTCTTTGTCAACGAGATTGAGACCATCCATTCAGCTGGCTCTTACACATCCTTCCTTTCTCTTTGCCAACTAGCCAATCCCTAGCCCTGAACCTACAACATCCTCCAATTTCTTTCTCATCTACTTCCATGTTATCTACATCTAATCTTGTCCATGAGGCCTGCTTATTTCTATCTCTATTCTGATCCCATAAACTGGAGATGGCACAACTTCTCTTCCTGGTCCCATGTTAGCTGACATTTTAAGCAATTACGTTTTCTTGTGTCGTCCCCTTCTTTATCCAATCTGCCAGCATCATCCTTCCCAAAAAACACAGCCTTGACCCCTCTTTTTTTGCAAACTAGTATCTCATTGCCGAGCGAAGTTGCCTTGCTAAATTCCCATCTCCCTAATCTGTTACTGTTTTACCCATCAAGATTTATCCTTGGTTCTATCCTATTTTTCATCTACATGCAGCCTCTTGGTGACTTCATGCCGTTTCTCAACACTATTCTCTTTGACCCCTCCAGTTCTCCTGTGTTGTCAGACTACTTGTTAAACACCTATTTTATGGAATAGTGCATTTTTATTCATTAACCATTGGAAAGACCAATACCATTGTTTTCAGGCCTCGCCTTAAACTCCATTCTGGGCCAAACACCAGCAATTAGGGTTAGCTTAATGGTTTTTAAAGAAAAGGGGGCGTCATGGACACATTGGGCCGAAGGGCCTGTTTCCATGCTGTAAACCTCTATGACTCTATTCACTCTGAATTGCATCTTTTGTCCCTGGCCAGTGAATCAGGCTGAACTGGACTGTTTGTAATCTCAGTACGCTATTTCACCATCAGCTGAGCTTGGACTGCAGATCCTTCCCTTCACCAGGTCCATCTACTCCATCTGTCTCCATAATATCATCCATGCTACCAGAACTCTCATCCATGCTTTACTGACCTCCATGTTTGACTATTTATTTTGAGGCTCTCATGGCTTGTCCCCCATTTTCCATCCACCATTTAATTCAACCAAAACTCTACAAGAGTTTACATTCATGTTGTGTGCTTATTGTGCCAAAACATCCCAAGACAGATGCACTATAAAACACAATGTGACACCAAGACATAGATATTAGGACAGAAAGCCAAAGCCTTGGCTATGGAGAAAAGATAGGTTTTAAGAAGAACTTTAACAAAGGAAAATACGATGGAGAGGTGGAAAGGCTTAGGAAGGGAATTTCAGAACTTGGGGCCCAGGAAGTTCAAGACATGGCCTCCGTAGAGGAATTAAAATCTGAGATGCTCAAAAAGATGAATTCAAGGAGCACAGACATCTTTGGCTTCTAGGGCTGGAAGGAATTTCTGAGGATAGGGCATGTTGTACATTGGAGAATGACGCTTGGAGGGTTTAAAACAATGGAGCTTTATTTACAGGTGTGTATTCTCTTAGTTGGCTGCTGCTTCTGCTTGTTTCCCACGCTGGGGACTTGTGACAACACTTCTAATGAATCCATGAGTACATTGATACAGCAGAGATACATAACACCCCCCCCCCCCCCCCATCCCTTAAATTGAACATCCCCAACAAGTTCAACATGAATAATTAATAAGCCGCTTGCTGTTAAAAAGTCATAGTCTGGAGGTCTTCGCTGAACGGTTGATGGCAGATTCTCTGGCAATTCTTCTTTACACTGGTGGTATCCTCCAGCGTTTTCGTCTTTCCTCTAACCTCTTCAGTGTTTGGTGTAGACTTTGATGCAGACACTCGAGCTTGTCTTGGTGTCTGATCAGTAGATGAGGTGCTTTCCTCAACAGTGTCTGTTGGTGTCAGAGTTGTAGGAAGGTTCAGGTCAGGACTTTGTGTGGTTGAACTTGGATTCTCTGCAGGTTCTGATTCCGGCAGATCTGTTCTCCCAGCCAACAACTGGTCAGCATGTTTCCTCCAGACAATGTCATTTCTGGCCTGAACAGTACAACAAACGGGTCCAGTCCGTGCAAGGATTGTAGCAGGATCTCATTTCTCTCCTGTGGAGTAATTCCTAGCCCAAACTCCTTGTCCTTGGTGGAAAACTTAATGCTTTGCTTTCCCACTGTTCCATTTGTCCTTGTACGATCTCTAGTTTTTGGTGGTTTCAACAGATGGAATGCCGATCGTAGTTGTCCCTTTATCATTAGTAATGCAGGAGAGGTCTTGGTCATAGAATGTGCGGTATTCCTATACACCAGTAGGAATTTGTTAAGACGTTTGATCAGCGAACCTTGTTCCTTAGTTGCTCTGAAGGTATGTTTCGGGGTTGGATGAAACGTTCTGCAAGTCAATTTGTATCAGGATGATATGGTGTGGACCTAATTTGTTGAATACCATTCTTTTCTAAGAAACGTTTGAATTCTTGTGAGACAAATTGAGTTCCATTGTCACTTAGCAGTTGTTCAGGGAATGCATCTGACCTAAAATAGTAGATTTCATCACAGCGACCTCTGGCCACTTAATGTGAGCATTGACTTTTAGAAACATAGAAAACTACAGCACAAAACAGGCCCTTCGGCCCCACAAGTTGTGCCGAACATATCCCTACCTTTTTAGGCCTACCTATAACCCTCCATCCTATTAAGTCCCATGTACTCATCCAGGAGTCTCTTAAAAGACCCTATTGAGTTTGCCTCCACCACCACTGACAGCAGCCGATTCCGCTCGCCCACCACCCTCTGTGTGAAAAACTTCCCCCTAACGTTTCCCCTGTACCTACCCCCCAGCACCTTAAACCTGTGTCCTCTCATAGCAGCCATTTCCACCCTGGGAAAAAGCCTCTGAGAGTCCACCCGATCTATGTCTCTCAACATCTTGTATACCTCTATTAGGTCTCCTCTCATCCTACGTCTCTCCAAGGAGAAAAGACCGAGCTCCCTCAGCCTATCCGCATAAGGCATGCCACTCAGTCCAGGCAGCATCCTTGTAAATCTCCTCTGCACCCTTTCAATCTTTTCCACATCCTTCCTGTAATGAGGCGACCAGAACTGAGCACAGTACTCCAAGTGGGGTCTGACGAGGGTCTTGTATAGCTGCATCATTATCCCCGGACTCCTAAACTCAATCCCTCAATTGATAAAGGCCAGCACACCATACGCCTTCTTAACCACCTCCTCCACCTGCGGGGCCGATTTCAGAGTCCTATGGACCCGGACCCGAAAGTCCTTCTGATCCTCCACAGTACTAAGAGTCTTTCCCTTTTATATTGTACTCCTTCATTCCATTTGACCAGCCAAAATGGGCCACTACGCATTTATCTGGGTTGAAGTCCATCTGCCACTTCTCCGCCCAGTCTTGCATCCTATCTATGTCCTTCTGTAACTTCTGACATCCCTCCAGACTATCCACAACCCCACCAACCTTCGTGTCGTCGGCAAACTTACCAACCCATCCCTCCACTTCCTCATCCAGATCATTTATGAAAATGACAAACAGCAAAGGTCCCAGAACAGATCCCTGGGGCACACCACTGGTGACCGACCTCCATTTAGAAAAAGGCCCATCTATACACTCTCTGCTTCCTTTGGGCAAGCCAGTTCTGGATCCACAGGGCAGCAGCCCCTTGGATCCCATGCCCTCTCACTTTTACTAAGAAAATATTTTCTTCAAAAGGTCCTGCAAAATCCACATGCACACGTCGCCAAGCCTCTTCAGGCAATTCCCGTGGATGCAGCAGTGCTAATGGTGGCAGGTTTCCTATATTCGCACAGGAAGAGCATGTTCTAGCTTCCTTTTCAATTTCCACATCCAGTCCCGGCCATCAGAAATAGCTTCTCGCTATTTCCTTCATGTGTACTATACCACAATGGCCCTCATGTAGCTTCTCTAACACTCACTTTCTCAGTGGTGGTGGAATAATCACTCTGAGCCCTTGTACAACACATCCTGACTATACTATGACATGCAGGTTAGGTGGATTGGCCATGCTAAATTGCCCCTTAGTGCCCCAAGATGTGAGCTCCACTCACCTGACATGCTAAGGTTTTGAGTTCCTAAGTCTTTGCTCATAAAACCAGATCCATCACTTCTAAGAGCACAGGATCGCTGTGAGTGTGTTTCCTCACTTGCCTAGAAGTGACAGGTGTGTTGTCCACTTGTTCAATGTAGAAGATATTCCCATTTGAGTATTCTGACGAACGACCTGGCAGTGGCAATCCCCAACGTATGGCAAACTTTTCTAAAAAAAAATTCACAAACATACACAATAAAATATAGTGTCAGAACACACCAAACGTTTGTTTATGTCCATCCATATTACCATGTAGACTAGACTGTTGGTGCTTAATGGTGTAAGTATGTGCAGACAAAAGCAATGCCCATCTTTGCGTTCTACTTGCTGCAAATGACCCAATTCCTGTGTGTGGTCCAAAAATGGTAGCTAGTCGACGATCATCTGTCAACAAGGTGAATTCTCTCCCATACAAGAACTAATAGAATTTCTTACTCCAAAGGCAATCCTCTAATGCTTCCGTTTAATGTGTGCATAGTTACTTTCAGCCTTGCTCAAGGTTGGGGACATGAAAGCAATGGGTCTTTCTTCACTCATTGGCATAATGTGGGAGACCAGCGCTCCTACACCATGAGGAGATGCATCACAAACTAACTTTCGGGGTAAAGTTAGACCAAAGTGTGTGAGAACTTAAGACTTGAGTAATGCTTCTTTGGCTTGCGTGAAGGTGTTATTGCATTGATCCAGTCACTTCTATATCTTGTTCTGGTACAAGAGGTCATATAATCGTTTCAGAACCGTTGGTCACGTTTGCAGCAAATCTTGTATAATAATTCAGCAATCCCAGGAGGGAATGTAACTGATTACTATTATAAAAGCCTTGATCTTTGACAGATAATCAGTGGAAGATTGGAAGAACTCTCTTGTCGTTGCGGATTCTTGGACCACAGTGTTCCAATCTCTGGAGAGTGCCATCCAAGTTTCGGAAAATGTTCCCCATTTGTCTCTTCCAGTGACTAGGATGTCATCCAAATAGCAAGATGTGGAGTTGCCGGTGTTGGACTGGGGTAGGCACAGTAAGTAGTCTCTCAATACCAGGTTAAAGTCCAGCAGGTTTAGTTGGTAGCACGAGCTTTTGAAGCGCTGCTCCTTCATCAGGTGAGTCACCTGATGAAGGAGCAGCGCTCTGAAAGCTCATGCTACCAAATAAACCTGTTGGACTTTAACCTGGTGGTGTGAGACTACTTACTGATCCAGATAGCACTAGACTCCACTTAGTCAACTCAGGATCTGATTTGTTGCTCTTTGAGCAATACAGGAGCTGAGCTGATACCAAATGGTAATCTTTGGTACCGGAACAAATATTTGTGTGTCATGGTCATCAGAAGCTCCTGAGACTTCTTGTCCGCTCGGGTCAATTTTCCTGAAATATTGGCTGCCTGCCAATCCCGCAAGTCTTTAATGTGGGTAATGGGTACTGTTCCGCACACAACACTGGATTAATTGTGACCTTGAAGTCTCCACAAATCCTTATGGATCCATCCTTCTTGATGACTGGAACTATTGGTGTGGCCCATTCACTAATGCTGACTGGTTCCAATACTCCTGTCTTCTCAAGTTGTCCCAAGTCAGCTTCCAACTTTTGGCCTAATAGGACCTTGCCTTCAAGCGCTTTGCTTGGTTTCCTCCTTTTATCTTTAACTGTAATATTTTTCATGCTTCTGAATTTACCACACAACATTGTGCTTATTTAAAATTTTTGTGATGCCTGATTCTCCATTGGCCATCATGTTGACTCTGGCCCAGTTCAGTCAAATCTTCTCCAACCATGTATGACCCATCAACGATGGATAATTTCCCTTTTCTACATGTGGAGACAAATCCTCTGTTTGCCCATTAAGTTGCACAGCTACCTCGATGCGGCCCTTCAGTGGAACTACTTCACTTGTCTTCAGCAATATCTTTCATGGCTTCAAGGGAGGTTTCTCCTTGTAAACAGTCTATGGCACCAGCTAGACTGCTGTTCCAGTGTCAATTTCCATCCTTAATGCCTGTCCATCCAGCAGTAGAGTGAACCAGTATCTGTGTGCAGCACCAGCAATGGCTAGCACATCCAATGATAATTCCTCCTCAGACTGAGTCGCTACATTTTTCTCGGCTCTTTTGAACGGCATGAACATTTCTCCTTTTGTTCTATTTAAATATTGTCTTAATTTGGTTGTTCTCTTTTATTTTTACTCAGTTTGCTTTTTCTTCCAGCAAGCACACCTCATGTCTTTTTTATCCCACAGCTTCAATATACCATGTCCTTACACCAGCATTCAGCTGCAGAAAGCCTTGGCTTTGCACGCAAGTGACGTGTACAAATTTTGAGGTTCCTGGGTGTCGATTCAGCCACCATTTTGTGTATCCTAGTGCATAAACTCAATTGCTGAGCTTCCTTTGCAGTAACTTCCATTGCCTTTTCTCAGAATAAGGTTACCCTCCATTAGCAAATGCTTCATTGTGTAGCCCACAAACAAATCTGTCCCGAATAGTGTCATTCAGCACATCTCCAAACTCTCAATATTCTGCAGGTCTTTTAAGCATAGCCACGATTTGTGCAGTTGACACCCCCCCCCCCTATTTTCTATGGTGGAATCGCAAATGCTTTGCAATCACCAATGGTTTGGGTGAAAAATGTGCTTGCAAAACTTCTACAATCTGTTCAAATATTTTAGTGCCTGACTTCTTTGTTTGCACTAAACTAGGGAGGATATTAAATGTTTTTTTCCCTCCTTCAGTTATTTTGTTTGCCTGTGCAAAATAGTCAAAACGCTCCGTATTGGAGCTCCATATTTTCATCAATATAAAGGTGAGGAAGTATTGTTGCAACTATACAAGGCATTGGTGAGGCCACACCTGGAGTATTATGCACAATTTTGGTCCCCATATTTGAGGAAAGATGTAGTGGCATTGGAGGCAGTTCAGAGGAGGTTCACTAGATTGATTCCAGAGATGAGGAGTTTGTCGTATAAGAGATTGAACAGTTTAGGCCTATATTCTGTGGAATTTAGAAGAATGAGGGGAGATCAAGTTGAGGCATTCAAGATGATAAAAGATGTGGAGCGGATAACTCCGCTGGTGGGGCGTTCTAGAACAAGAGGTCATGGTCTTAGGATAAGGGGTAGCAAATTTAAAACAGAGCTGAAGAGAAACTACTTCTCCCACAGGGCTGCGAATCTGTGGAATTTGCTACCCCAAAATGCAGTGGATGCTGGGACAGTGAGTAAATTTAAGGAGGAGTTAGACAGAATTTTAATTGGGGGTGGGTTGAGGGGTTATGGGGAGAAGGCAGGAAAATGGGGATGAGGAACATATCAGCCATGATCAAATGGTGGAGTGGACTTGATGGGCCGAATGGCCTAATTCTGCTCCTATATATGATGAACTTATCAAAGAGTCCCACGAAAGCTCCTGTCATTTTTCTCCTCTTAGGGGGGTTTCCCGTACGCGCACTTTTGCAACGCATTTCAAGCAGCTACCTTGATTTTTTTTTTCTTTCACACAAGACACAACCTGAGCCTCAGCCTCTTATTTAACGCACCCAGCTTGATTACTGCTGTAGAGTATCATAACTCACGCCTAACTCATCCAGTACAGAGCACATGCAAGAAGTTTCTTCTCTAACTTTCCTTTCCTGACTTTTTCCTTGGCAAATTTGACTTCGAAGGTGGCTAGCCAGTGCTGTTCATCATCTTCATCGCCAGTTTGTATGTTGTATATTGGGGAATGACACAAGGGAGCATGGAGAGTTTGAAACAATGGGGCTTTATTTAGAGGTGTGTGTGTTCTCTTACATGGCTGCTGCTTCTCTGCCTGTTGCCTTCACTAGGGACTTTTGAATCAATTATGATGAATGCATTAATACAGCAGAGCTTAGTAAGCCAATAAGAATGAATATAAACATAAAAGGGCAGTACAAGGACATGAAGAAATTTGAAAACTAGGATGAGAAGTTTAAAATCCAGATGTTCCCGAACTGGGAGCCAGTGAGGTCAATGAGCAAAGGCGATGTATGAAAATGACTTGGTGAGAGTTAGGACATTGGCAGCAGAGGTTTGAATGACCTTCACTTTATGGAGGTTCGGATGTGGAGACCAGCCAGGAGTGCATTGGAATAATCAAGTTGTGAAGGGACAAAGGAAGGAGAGTTATGGAGGGGGTCCTGGAGCTCTGATGTCCCTGGGTGTGGGGGGAGGAGGTGGGGTTGTGATTGTGGTGTCAGGGGGTAGGCAAGTTGCAGAGGGGGTCCTGGAGCTCTGATGTCCCGGGGGGGGGGAGGGAGAGATCGGGCTTCAAGTGAGGTGCCCCCTTCCCCCAAGATGGGGGAAAAGTTTATATATCACTTTCCCAACCTACTTGCTCCCGCCAGCCCAAAAGTTGAGGCTGGGCAGGATAATAAATCACCAAAGAGGAGAAGTTGCTTGGTGCAGAGGAAGGAAAGCATTGAAGATAGCTTATTGAGAAAATTGGATGGTGCTAGGCTGGGCAGTACGCAACCATGATGTTAAATCAGAGGGGCGGGGCAATGTGTGATATTCAAAGGAGAAGTACCAGAGGAGTAAGGTGATGGACCAAGGTGAGATTTGCTTTTAAGAGCCATATCAGCACATTGACAGTTTTGCTAGGGACTGATGAGGTGAGGAGACTTCAGTTAGGGAAAAGGTGTCATCACCGTTCAACCAGGTTTCCATCAAAGTCATGACGTTGATGCAATCATTTACTGTCAGCTCATGGATTGCAAGGGCTTTGCTCACAAGCAAATGGACGTTTTGTAGGGAGATGTGGACAGTGGCTGTGACAGCTGAGCCACTGACAGAGTTCCCGAGATCAGCATTGAGAAGGGAGAGTTGGGCTGGGAGGAGATCTTTGTCCTCATGTTTGACCTCATTTGTGGCTGTGCCCCTGTAAGCTGCTACAACTCTCCTGAGAACTCCGTGTTCCTGTCAACTCTGAACGCTTGCGTGACCCCCATTCTCTTCACTCTTTCCACTCGTCCTAATTAATTGTGGCTCTTAATTTCTGGAATTCCATCCCTAACACTCTCCACCACTCCTCCTTGTAACCTACTTCTTTGAACGAGCTTTTTTTCAGCAATCCTGGTATGCCCTCTTTGACTGTGTCAATTTGTTTTTCAAATGTTTATTTTTCTAGTTAAATAACTTAAGACAGTTTAGGAAGTGGAAATACTTCCCTGTTTAAATAAGCTCAGGAGTTGGGAGATGCAAATCTAAGCAGGACCAACATTAGTGAAAGTGTAACAAGTTTGCATTCTAATTTTGGACATGGGAATTTATCAAGGAAAATTAAGATTTGATAACTGGAAGTAAGGATTTGTAGATGACAAATGTTCACTGAATTAGGATTTTGTATGTAAAGTTTTCAGGTCTATTTTCCACTTCTAATACCTGCATGAATTGTGCTCAACAGTAATATCAACTGTACAATGCAAGGTATGTGCAACAGCAAGATGAAAGTTGATTTTCCTGTTTTATGTTGGCATCAACTTTGTTTTTGCTAAAATACTGACAGCAGGAATTCAATCCTCCAGTTTGACACAAGCAGCATTGACAAATAAGATGGGTTGAGAATAAGTGATGACACTGCTGTCTCGAGTGCTTCATGCAGGCAGTATCTACAGAAGAGTCGATTAAACATACAATTTAAAAGTGCCATTTTCATGTAGGTAACATTTCTCCCGATTTACAGGTTAATGGTAATTTTGAGCTTACTTAACCACAATGCTAATTCATTTTTGAAAACATAATGACAAGTGCATGATCGTGCACCTTTTCATTCTAACTTGACTTTCTGTGGAAAGCAAAACTAGGTCATCTAAAATTGTTTTCTGGCTTTAAAAGCACAATAGTATTTTGTAGTGCCCCCGAACAAAAACAAATTACTTTAGAACCTAAACTTTATGCTGGGTGTGATCTACCCACTAAGCGCTAAATTGGGTTTTGCTAAAAGAAATACTGTAGTTTTGTATAATGCGATTTAAAAAATATATATATATATTTCTTCCCTTCTGCCAGAATGCAGAAAATATTTGGAATTAATAAGTATACTAGCAGAGTATTGATTTTATGAAAATATGGATATTTGCCTCAATTTGGTTAGTATGTGCATGTTATTATACAATGGACTGCTATTATTTACACTTCAGTAAAAGTTGTACTATTTTCTGACATGTAGGAAACATTTTGATAACAAACACATCAGATGGAGGAACATTCCTAAGTGGGACAGCAGCCAGTCTTCAGCAAGGTAAGGTCTTCTTGGCTGCCACTCTCCCACCAAATGCAGTAATGTGCACGTTACCTAATTCGGGACAGACTGCGGCCCCAGTAAAGCAAGATGCATTGGAAGGGGGTCTTGTTTTTTCTCAATTGATGTCAGTGAATGGAAATAATCAACTGAATATTAATTCATCTCCTGGGAACCAACCTGGAAATACCCTACAGACTCCAGCGCCAACTCTGGCAAATGCAGGGCTCCCTCACAACCTGCCCTTGACTTCTTCAAATCTGCTGAACACATCGAGTACTTTGAGCTTCAGTCTCACAGTGAGTCTGCCACTGTCAACTACTGCGCCTCTGAATTGTGAGCAACAATTGCCTACTGCTGTCACAAATGCCGTTCCTGTGGTGTCAATGGCCAGCAGTCAGTATGCTACACTCCAGAACTGTAACCTACTTTCAAACTCCGGCCAAGAGACTGTAACTGAAACTGGTCTTGGTGCTGCTGACAGTGAAGATAAAGCCAGAAATCCCATTACAGAAGAAACGCATGGATACAGTAGTGGGCATGTGTCAGTACTTCACCCCCCAGTAAAGGAAAACTACTTGGTCGTTTTAGAGAACAAATCTAGCAACCACCTGACAGTAATGGACTCGAAATCCAAGTATGTTATAAATGATGTGGTTAACAATGTCTGCAAAGAACTAGAAACTGAAGAGAAGGAACTAGCTAAACTTCAAAATGTTCCTATGGATGAAGATATCGGTGATATGTAACTGCCTACAGATAGGTGGCTGGCTAATGGAAATAGGACAGTTTGATATTTTCCGTCCTCGCATTTAGGTAACCAAAGACTGATGTGTTTCTATTATCGTATTTTATCTACTTCATAATTTAAAGGAAAAAAACTGATTGAGGTAGTCGAACATTATCTGTTACATGTTTTTTACTGGAATCTTAAACTCTTAGCTGTAAGTTGGTATTTATTTTTCCAAGTTTAAATATGGCATAAAACTCTGGTGTAAGCAGTCATAAGAAAAAATTATGGTTTGGTTAGTGTCTTAAAGTTTTATGTCTGTACTAATGGGATTTTCTTCTTGTATCAATTACTTCATATGCATGGTTTGATATCAGTGTACCATTAGCAAATGTAAACATTACATTATGATATATTTCAGGTACACCAGTCTCAATAGACCCAGAATCATCTAACTATAAACCTCATTTTATTAAACACTAAGGGTGGGATTTTCCAGTCCCTCCTCCGCCCCCCCCCCCCCCCCCCCCCCCCCGCCCCCCACCATGGGAATTGTCATGGATGGGCTGGAAAATTTGACAAACCAGCGAAGGATCCGTTGACCTCAAATGGGAATTTCTGCCCTACGTTTCCCAAAAGAATGCAAAGTAACACTTTTTTTTTTCAAATGTAATTTATTATCTTTTTGCGGATTTTTCAAAACAATTTATCAAGAAATTTCCCAAAATTGACAGTCTTTTCTATGACCAATAACTGACAATCAATGTGAGCTGTACCAATGTATCACCAGAATTACCATTGCAATGTACAGTTTTATATTTAAATGGCCTAAAGTCCAAGTACTGTGAAATATGACAGGAAGCGCACCATTACTTTCCTGTTTTCTACCTGCACAAAGCATTAATTTAGGTGGAATGTGTAAGAAAGTGAATATCTCAAATTGGTACTACGCCACAATATTATAATAACGCAGAGAAACTTTATTTTTTTATCTTGCTGTTTTACTACATACATGTAGTTCGCTTAATGAAGTGCTTTCTTGAAGCACTTTGCTGAAATGCTTAAACGTTGCCAGCAATAACCTAGGCAATAGAGAACTCCTGTGCATTGATTGAGTGCCTTGGCATTTTAGCAGAACCAGAGCCCTGCGGTTCACCATTCACCTCTGTGTAAATCAGGCTCTTCATTTTGTTTTAGAACAACTGGTGTCAAAATCAAGTATGGGCAGAAATCTGTCTTGTGTGGTGGCACTAAAATGATGGTATTGGATTAGCCACCCATTATACACACTTCCATTGCAGTAAATGGAATTACATATCAAATAATATAATGAGTTGCTGATCTGATATTATCCATTCTGCACCACTGCCCAAGATCAATTTCTACCCGAGATCAAATTCTACCCCATACCAACTTAAGAGTCACAGGTATCACCTCAGTTCCTGTTCCAGTGCAGTGACAGTCTGTTCTGAGAATATGATGATCGGCTGCCACCAACATTCACTCTCTCTCAAGTCAGTTTCTGCTGTCATCAATACACATTGCTGGATTCCACACCAATATGAGTTGAATTCATTTTAGCATAAATCAGTATGTTTGTTTCTGGGTAAACTTTTAATAAGTGCCATATTATATATGGGACTAAAAATACATTACACATGTTAGTATATCACTTGAACAGTTGAGTTGTAATGAATCAAGCTTTTCAGATCATATTCATAATCTGCTTGAGTTTTCATGCTTTATAATATCTTCTGCACTCAGTGATGCAACCTTGTAGCATTCTCCTGATAGAAGTTGTGGTAGTCATTCCGTCAGCTAGATGAATCCAGATATCACATGGCATAATATCACTTCAATTGACATTTCTTGTCATGTTCTAATGGCAAGCGAAATATAATGAGCAGTAAAAATTACATTTCTATATATTAAATAGAACAATACTTTGGATATATTCCTCGGCACTAACATCTCAATCTTGATGATAAACAACTTGAGCTTTGCTCTTGTAGTTTTTGGTGTTCTTTTAACTGCTTTGAAATGCTGCTACTGTGCAACTTACCACAGGCCATGTTTCCCTGTGTGTAATACATATGGTTTAATCTTTCCCTTCAGAGAAGCATTTTAATGTTTGGTCAAATTTCATTAAGTAAACTATTCCCATTTAGAAACTTATCATGCATATTACTGAATTCAAGTTTAACTTTTTTCTTTTGTGCCAGTTATAGTGCGCCCCCCGCCCCCATTCACTGGTGTTCAGGCATTATAATGTCTCTTAGTATGCGCGACAAAACACATTCGTGTCCCTATACATAAAAAAGAATACCTGTTTCTTATAAAAAGTTCAGCTTGCCTTAATCTGTTACTGTTAGTTTTCAATGCACAATGCTTGAACTGTTGGAACAAACTCCCCTACTCTTTCTTCTCACACACACACACACAATATTATTTTTCCCTTCTCTGGCTTGTGTGCCGTGCAGGAAGCTTTTCCAAAAGTGGAAGTCTTTTTGTGAAGTGAAAATTCTGTAACTCTTTATGGATACGTCTTACATTTGTTTGTGTATGTTTACTTGTTACCTTAATGTGTCTTCTTCCATTCGGTGCTTCTTGTGCTCTTAGATTTTAAGCACTGCAAAGCATTTGAAAACCTGTTCAACCCACTGGAGTTGATAGAAAAATACCATTCTTCTCCAAGTGAGAATGAAGTGTAGCCAAGTGTGTATGAAGCGTGGCCAAGTATGATTTTTCTGGTATGTGAAAGCCTGCCTGTACGTTGAGACAATCTTCATATTATTTGGATAAGAAGTATTTTTATATGATCATTAAATTCCCCGAAGCAAATGACTACATCGGCAGGAGGTTTAAGCAAAGTTTTTTTTTGTGATCCTCGCGTTAACTTACAACCATGCAAAAAAAAAAATTTTTTAAAGCTTTATCAAAGTACTGGTGGAAATTACTGAAGTTTTTTTTTAAACTGCTGTGCAGACTGTTTAAGGAGGGAGCTGATTTCTTCTTCCACCAGTGATATTCTGTATTTCTGCTAAAATCAACCGTGCGTTAATATTGGGATTATGTACTCTAATATTAATCTGACACAGCTGAATATAGTGTCCAACACGCGTTTTAAAAAAAATTAGTTACCCATTTTAAGTTTTTTAATTGCTGAACTTTGACCCATGCCCGATCCGAGGCATTAGTGGTGTGTGTTGTGAATTTTTTACATTTGGTACTCTTGAATGCTTGTTGGATAAAACATTTTGTTGATCCCTAGAAATGATAAGCGTGTAGTGGTAATGTTTCACTGCCCCCTCCTTATCTGACTGCACACAGGGAGAAGTTTTCTTTTTCTGTATCTATACATTTGTTAGTAAAAGTTGTTTTATAGCTTGCTCTAAAGGGGTTTTAATTTAAAGGGAAGGTTTTACTAGCCAGTGCAAGTTATATATCTTGATTTTAAAGTCTGTTTTTACTGTAGATTTGGCATGAAGCTTTATAAACATTTTACATTTGGTTTGAATGTGTCTATATATAAACACAGTGTGAGGGATATGGGTAGCGAAAACATCTATACTGCACTAACTTCTTGGTGATGGTACATTGAGCATGTATTAGTGTTTTGTGTTCACCCTTGGTATACCAAAGATATTTTAAATGCTAGGTTTAAAGTATAATCTGGTTTTTGTCTGTACTGTTACATGACCTTTTGTTTATATTCTGAAATGATCTGAGCTTATTTTTCTAAACACTATACTCAATGAACTTTATATTTATACATTTTTGTGTTGCCTTTTGTTTTATTAAATTGTATGAATGCCGCTGATGAATGAACTCAGAATTATGACCAAAATGTTGGCTGGTTGGTTTAGCTTTTGCATAGCGAGCAGTGATTATTGCACCAAAACCAGCCAAAGAGAAAGTACAGCCTCCCTCTTTCCACAGCATGATAACACATGATTCCATTGGCAACAGAGATTCTTCAACATTTTGCTAGCTTTATGTGGGTTAACAAATTAATTGGGCAACATCTCGCTGATCTATTCATTCCTCTCAAATCCATGCAGTCCAGCTGGGAACATGAACTGGTAATGAAGAGCAGTCATTCTGGCCGTTTTGTTTATGTTTCTCCTTGGCCCATTTGTCATGACCAGCCAGGGTACCCTCATCACTATTGTTGTCTCCAGGTAACTAGTATTGTAGGTGAAGTAAGGTAACGCAACATGGTGTAAGTATTGCAACTGTTAGTGTGCCTCAATACTGCGCCAAGCAGTGCATTTAACCACTGAACTATTGGCACAGGAAAGTGGAACATTTAAACTAAAGTGCTAAATACATACAATCTGGGCAAGTAATCACATCTTATTATTATTTTAATTATTTTAGTCTGAGGTAGAACAAACTAATTGCCTTGTGGCCTGAGTCAGCTAATAATGGTTTGAACTTCTCTATTGACTGTTTGCTGGGATGGGTTGGAAGAAAATTATTACCATTACAGGACATACTAAAATTGAGTTTATATAATGCCTAAGATTGTGCTTGTATTCATAGCCCAAAACAAATGGTATAAAAGAATTTAGGATGAGATTTTGATTCAGTTTACAGAAATATTTCTTAAATTGGGGATCCCCTTTAGCATAACATTCAAAAGAATCTTGTGTAAATTGAGTTGTGATTTTGAATGTAATCTATTTTGTTTTTAATTACAGTGATTGTCTAATTAAAAAGAAAACACCAGAGTACTGCCATTCCTTGACGAAGATTAGGATGGCAGTTAACTGCAAAGGAATAAATTATTTAACTTTAGTGCTGGTATATATGGCAGCTCAGATTGTGGTGCTGCTTGTCCCAAACATTGCTGCAACATTACATGTTTCCACAGCACAAATTCCTTGCCTCTCCAAACAGCAACTCAAAACCAAGTTCACTCCAACGTAGAAACCTGTTTCTCCTTGTGATCTTCAAGTTAATTTGGGATAGTGTTCTGCTGCTTTGATAGAAAATGTCCAAACTCCACTCCTTGTAAGTTTAGCAGGTGTTGTGGAGTGATGGGCTTTCCTTTAAAAATTTATTTATTAGTGTCACAATTAAGGCTTGCATTAACACTGCAATGAAGTTACTGTGAAATTCCCCTAGTTGCCACAGTCCAGCGCCTGTTCGGGTCAATGCACCTAACCAGCACGTCTTTCAGACTGTGGGAGGAAACCGGAGCACCGGAGGAAATCCACACAGACTCGGGGAGAACATGCAAACTCCACACAGACAGTGACCCAAGCCGGAAATCGAACCCAGGTCCCTGGCACTGTGGAACAGCAGTGCTAACCATTGCTACCGTGCCACATATTTGATTTGTGCCCATACTGTCAGAAGTTAAGAGCCTTGACTTGAGACACCAAGCTCATTTCACAATTTAGTTTTAGCATTTAGCAAAAAAAATGGCCACTATACCACAAAAGAAAATTCACAATTAATCCTCTGCAAAGTAATGTTTCAGTGGCGTGGAGGAACTTGGCCTTTAAGACTAGTTTGCCCTGTGAACCTTACTTTATAAATCACTTTCCTTTTTATCTAAGGATGCTCATCATTGACAAGTTAAAGAAAAATAATGGGATGCATTATTTAAAATTAAGCACTTCCATTGCAGAATACTGAATATATGTCATTATGTTTGAGGAATTTTTGATATTCTGTACTCAAGTGAATTTCTAGTGAAGAAATATGCCTTTAATCAAGATATCAGATTGGTGGAAGGAAAACAAATTTTTTTTGTGATTTTTGTTTGTTTTATGTGGATAAAAATTTAAACTATTTTACATTAACGAGGCTGCCAGTGACCTATTTATCACCTGTCTCAATATGGATTATTTTTGACCAGATGTGTAAACTGGGAAATTAGAAAATATGCTTGAATTGTTTTAAATTTATGGCAGCAAAGTTCTTGGTTTGTGTTAGACGTATTTGAAAAGTGAATTCATGGAATCCTATTCAGTAAGCCATTACATAACTTGACAAAATTGTTTAAAAGCTATAGAAACGGAACATGGATAGAGAATGTTCAGAATCATGGGACATTAATTCGATAGACACATGGGATCAAATACAGCCTTCAGTTTATATACAATTAAATGCAAGTACAATTGGATCAAGGTAGAGGAATGGTGAAGAACTACAGAAATTCATTGCACTTTGTATATGAGTGAGGCTTTCTGCCTCTACCATCCTTTCATACAGTGTGATCTACACCCCACCTCTGGGTGAGAAGCATTTTTCTCAACCCCACCTCCTCTCAACATCTTTGTATAAATTTACTTTCGATCTATACCCCCTGGTTATTGATCTGTCTGCTAAGGGAAGTGGGTCCTTCCTATCCACTCAATCTAGGCCCTCAATTTTATACAATTCAATTAAATATCCTCCTCTGTTCCAAAGGAAGCAACCCCGAGTTCTCAATCTTCCCACAGCTAAAACACCCTTCATTCGTGGCAACACCCTCCTAAATCTCTCTCTTCTCTCCAGAGGTCACCTTCCTGTAATGCGGTGACCTGGTATGCAGTACTCTTGCTGTGTCCTAACTAGTGCTATGTGCAGTTTGAACATAACTCCCTTCTCTTATATGCTATTGTCGTCACCTAAGCGCGATGCTGAGTGGCTTTCGTGGTCTTCCAGACTTTTCTGATCATCGTTACAAGTGGATGACTTTGTTGTCCAGATCCTTCCTAAGCGCACATTTCAAAGCTGTAAATTTTCTTTTATTTCCCTCTTTCCTAATGCTCCAACCTTCAATCGATAATTGATTACTAGCCAGATAATATTTTAGCGCTTGGATTCTCATTTTCAAGACTCAAACTGGCACTACTTAAAATGCTGCTTAACTTTGTAAAAACACTTTTGACTTGTCCAGTCCTTTTTCAGATTCCTGTACAGCTTTTGACATCAGATGTTACTGTGCTTCCTAGGTAATTAGATTAATTGCTGTGTTCTAACTAGCTTCCATTTTCATTTTAGATGCAACATTCCACTTTCTCCAAGTCATATCTCTGCTCAGTAAAATTGGTCTTTCCCAATTGAGAACTTTATCCTGGTTTATCGTTTGTCCCTTTCCATTATTATGTTAAATCTAACTAAATTCTAAATCACTACCACCACTAATAGCCCTTTCACCTGGCCAGCTTCATTGCCTACACCAGGTCTATTGCTGAATGGAGTTTTCCATGTACTGACATTTTTAAAATGCTTTTGACTGGATTTAAGTCTTTTCAGTGCTAAAGGACATTGGAATTGACTGGAAAGATAAATAACTCGTAAGACATCTGAGCGTGGGCAAGAGCAAGAGTAGCCAATGGGGAAACAGAACCATATGTAATAGGAAAAGGAGTTTCACAAGTGTGTGTTTTACCAGTCCCCATCAGTGTCCAAAGAAGTGCAGGTTAGATTTATTGGCCATGCTAAATTGCACCTTTAGTGTCAGGGAAATTAGCAGCGTAAATACATGGAGTTACAGGGATAGGACCTGGGTGGGATTGTGGTTGGTGTAGACTCGATGGGCCAAATGGCCTCCCGCCGCACTGTAGGGATTCTATGATCTATGTTGGGGCAAAGAGGGTTTTGAAGACTCAAAATCCAGTGTTAAAATTGTGTGGGTGGGGTGGTGGAGGGCGGGGGGGAGTGGTTGCTGAACATAATTAAGAAATTGCAGAAACTGCAGGATACAGCAAGAAGAAATGGACTAGTAATACATGTTATGAAGGAAGGATTTCAAGGAAGAAATGGAAAGAAAAGAATATGAATGAAAAGACTGGCACAAAGAGCCGTGGAGAAGATTGAGGTAAGGAACTGCCTTCAAGTGGAGTAGACCTGATAGTATTTTTATACCTCCATTCTCTTTCCTCTGAGAAAGCTCTGCAATCGGGATAGTTGAGCTGCCATTCCTGACCTCCTTTCGGCTATGTCTCAGTCACAGCTATGATATCATACTTTCAATCTGTGCCCTCAGTTCATCTGCCGCCTTCACTACATTCCTTGCACCCAAATACATACCAGTAAACACTGCAAAACCTTTTCTTCTATTCTCGAGCTTTTATTTCCTCAACGCTTGCTATTGTTTTGTGTTCCATTTCCAGCTTTGCTTCTCTCCCTCTGAACCTTTGCTCAGATTCCCATTTGTTGCCAAGCTATTTTTTAAAAAAAACCCTCCCCACCAGCTCTTGCAGCCCTCTCTCCTAACCCAACTCTGCCCCCAGCATTCATTAATCTGCTGTATCATCCGATTTCTGTTCTCATTGGCACTAATACCAGAAGGAATGTGGAGATCACTGCCATTTGAGGTTCTGCCAATTCTTTCCCGACTTCCTAAAATGTCTGTAGGGCCTCATTCTACCTATGTCTCCTTTTCACCGAGAATGTCCATTAATGAGGTACCAATGCTTTTTTTTAAAAAAAAAAAGTCACAACTCACTCTTAAGCTCATCTTAAAGCCCTGATTTTTTTCAAATAGTAGAGATTTTCATTATTAAGTTTGGAAAGGCCCCATTTTAAAAAAAACACAGGTTTCCATCTACACTAAGTATTCCTTCCTTTCTGAAGAGTTTGAGGTTTAGGAGGGTCTGGCAGAGTAGATGAAGAGAAACTGTTCCCATGGTGAAGTAGCCAAGACCAGGGGCACTGATTCAAGGTGAGTCACAAAAGAGCCAAAGGTGACTTGAGGGTTTGTTTGTAAAGCAGCAAGTGTCTGGGATGCAGAGTGCTCTGCCTGTGACTGGTGGAGGCAGAATGAATCAACATTTCAAAAGTGAATTGGAGAAGCATCTGAAGAGAAGATATACAGGGCTTGCTGAGTTTCCTTGGTGGAGAGCCAACATGGACACAACAGGCCAAATGGACTCTCGGATGATCAGGTAAGGAGGGGCTGAATGGCTCCCCTCTTTCCCTGCTCCTTGTTTGACTGCAAACTGTATTTGACTATATTTTTCAATATGGATATGCTTGCGAATTTGATGAATGCTCAACCGTTCCATGCTGTGACTGTAAGAGACACTAACACCGGTTTCCTTGAAGTTTTTACGCACACACACCAATGAGTTAGAGCGTGGGAGGATAGATTTAGTGCAACTTCATAGTCCAATAAAGATGAAAGTAGCACTGTTCTCGTTGAGTGATGGCTTGAATGGCTGAGCTTACTGTTCCTTCTGGTTTTGGCGTTGAGGCAGTTAAAAGATGTAGATGGGCTTGGGTAGATTTCTTTCTCGACCAGACTTTATTGTCTGAGGAGATTATATCCAGTGCGTAGTTCACATTCAGGTAATTTACCATGCTAGTCTCCCTGACACTAAGGGGCAATTTAACATGGCCAAACAACCCAACCTGCACATCTGTGGATTGTGGGAGGAAACCAGAGCACCCAGAGGAAACCCATACAGACAGTGGGTGAATGTGCAGACTCTACATAGACAGTGACCCAAGCCAGGAATCAAACCCAGATCCCTGGCGCTGTGAGGCAGCAGTGCTAACCACTGTGCCACCCATAATGGTCTGGATGTTCTTTCAGTGAGTTAAGAGAGAATCACATCCATTTTCCTTCAGGGTAATTGCTTCTGCTGGAGTTTTCTAAACAGGTTGGCTCCACTTAATGGCTTTGGAATTTGGTGCACATTTTTGGGCATCTTTGAAGCTTGGTTTCAAGTCACTGGAATATGGCTTTGGTCGTTTCAAAATGCAATCTGTGGTTTCCAGCTAATAAATTCATAAAGTAATTGTTTAAAAAAAACATAGCTTTGAAATGCAACCAGAGTTATTTCCCCAGGGCATCTGGGCCCTGTGTTAGACCAAATGGAAGTCCTGAGCCCACACTTGCCAGAAGCTAGTCTAGCCTGGCAATCTTTCTAGAGGTGGCCTCCTAACTGACCACCTCCAAGCACACCATCCCGTTTAGGATGATGGGAGAGCTCAGATGCTCCTAGCCTTACCAGAGTGCTGGATGCTTTGTAGCCAGCAGTAGCCCTGCTGGGAGAAGTGAAGGCTCCTAAGACCGGTCAGGAGCCATGAAGGTAATTCGATGTGGAGGCACGTTCACTTGGCTGCACGTCAGTGATCAAATAATTGGGACCCAGGCTCATAGTTCAGTTGGAGTTGAGGTGGAGCTCCTCTGCTGGATTGGTATTGGAAAAATATTGATGAAGTCACAGAATCCCCCAGGGTGGGTCCCTTAATTATGCAAATTGGCTGCTTGCTTCCATGGTGCAGGCCACCACTGGGAAAATTTCCGGGGGGGGGGTGGTGGTGTGGACAGCGAGCATTATGTGCTTCTCTCCCCCACCCCCTTATTTCCCTGGCCAATCCCATGGCCAAGCTTGAAAGTAGCACCAGAGAAAACCGGCTCAAGGTGTTTTGAAGCTGCACATGTCAATAGTTCAATGTTGAAAATCACAGCACCATCTACAGGTGTAACACGTTGTAGGTAAATGTGGATTTCTATAAAGAAATTCCATAGGATCCCTACAGAGCTGTAGGAGGCCATTCGGCCCATCGATTCTGTACCAACCACAATCCCACCCAGGCCCTACTCCGTTAACCCCACTTACCCTGCTAATCCCCCTGACACGAGGGGCAATTTAGCATGACCAATCAACCTAACCCACACATCTTTGGATTGTGGGAGGGAACTCTCACGGACATGGGGAGAACGTGCAAACTCCACACAGACAGTGACCCGAGGCCGGAATTGAACCTCGGACCCTGGTGCTGTGAGGCAGCAGTGCTAACCACTGCGCCACCGTGCCACCCAGGCATGCCAAACGCATTTGTGCTAAACACATTGACAGGCATGTTAAACATATTTTGCAATATTGATCTACCCACGACTTTTATTATAATGTGCCTCAACCTGTCACTGCTCAGGTTTACATCTTATATGCAAAGTATGCATCATAATTGCTCTCTGACTCAAATTTCAGATTCATAAAACTGCATTGAAGCATGTCGTCAATAAAAAAAGTGGTTAAGATAGCTTCAAAAAATGGGCGGCACGGTAGCACAGTGGTTAACACTGCTGCTTCACAGCTCCAGGGACCTGGGTTTGATTCCCGGCTTGGGTCACTGTCTGTGTGGAGTTTGGACATTCTCCTCGTGTCTGCATGGGTTTCCTCCGGGTGCTCCGGTTTCCTCCCACAGCCCAAAGATGTGCAGGTTAGGTTGATTGGCCATGGTAAAATTGCCCTTCGTGTCCTGAGATGCGTAGGTTAGAGGGATTAGTGGGTAAATATGTAGGGATATGGGGGTAGGGATTGTGGTCGGTGCAGACTCGATGGGCTGAATGGTCTCTTTCTGTACTGTAGGGTTTCTATGATTTTATGATTAAGCACATACAAAGGGACCAAGGTAATTAAACTGGTTCTAATAAAGGTTGGGACTTTCTAAAGGTCTTGCCAAAGCTGTTGCATCAGAGGCCTACTATGCTGGGAACTCCCACAGAAATCACAGAAACCCTACAGTGCAGAAAGAGGCCATTTTTGGCCCATCGAGTCTGCACCGACCACAATCCCACCCAGGCCCTACCCCCATATCCCTACATATTTACCCGCTAATCCCTCTAACCTACACCTCTCAGGACATTAAGGGGCAATATTAGCATGGCGAATCAACCTAAACCCGCACATCTTTGGGCTGTGGGAGGAAACCGGAGCACCCGGAGGAAACCCACGCAGACACGAGGAGAATGTGCAAACTCCACACAGACAGTGACCCAAGCCTGGAATCGAACCCAGGTCCCTGGAGCTGTGAAGCAGCAGTGCTAACCACTGTGCTACCGTGCCGCCCCAGAGGCTGGGATCTTTCCTGGGATTGCACCTAGAGGCAGTAGCACAGTGGTTAGCACTGCTGCCTCACAGCTCCAGAGACCTGGGTTCGATTCCCGGCTTGGGTCACTGTGTGGAGGTTGCACGTTCTCTCCGGGTCTGCATGGGTTTCCTCCGGGTGCTCCGGTTTCCTCCCACAGTCTGAAAGACGTGCTGACTTGAACAGGCGCCGAACTGTGGCGACTAGGGGAATTTCGCAGTAATTTCATTGCAGTGTTAATGCAAGCCTTACTTGTGACTAATAAATAAACTTTACTTTTAGTGGAGATTGGGCAGAAAAACTGTCCATTGCCATCACCAACTGAATTTAGTAGCCAGGTGGCATCCTAGCAGAACCAGATTCTGCCTCAAATTCAAACCAGCTTTACCCCTACTGAAAAGATCTTGTGCTGGTCCTAGGCAAGCTTGAGACCTAGATAATTAACTCCAACTAGTATGTCTTTTACACCGTCTTGCTGCATAATCTCTGCTTTGAAAGTGGTCGTGGATAAACATTTAAATACACGGGTTAAATGCCATGCCAAATTAAAATATCATTCATGGATAACTAGTTAAAAAAATTGGATTCTAATACTTCCAGGCTAAAGCAAATTTATGTATCATGCTTTAATGCTACAATCAGACTGTCTTGTTGGCCTCCTCATAAACAAAGGAAAGGTTCTGGCGTGCAATCACCCTGAGCATTCATTTCGAGAATGCAGATTACTTGCAGAACTTATAACATACATGCCTCCAATAACAGCATCAGAGTTGCACATAATGCTTGGAATCTAAGCGGGGGTAACACTCTGTCACCTTCCCATCTTCATCCGATCAGGCTTTCCTGCCCTGAGGCTGATTCAGGCCCTTATGTGGCAACTGAAGGGTCTCATCCCACCACAGCTGGGCAGGGGGTCTCCCCGTTCGAGGAGGTTGCCCAACAAATCTGGTTAGGTTTGCCAACAGCCTATCAGTGGGGATCCCAAAATACCACCTGAGCAAGAGAAGATTGTTCCCCGTGTGTTGCCAATGTCTCTGTGGGGATGGGGGAAGTGGAAATGTAGAAGGGAATATTTGGGAGGACACTAACTGTTCGTATCAAATATTTGGATTTGGGGACCAAATGTAATATTTCCAAGTTCAGGGCTGTTACAAAGCTAGGTTGAAGTGTGTGTTGTGAGGAAGATGTAAAGTAGCTACAGTAGGATTTGGACAGTCTTAGTGTGTGGGTAAGAACATGGCAGATGGAATATAATGTGGAAAAATGTGAGATAATCCACTTTGGAGGAGGAACAGACATGCAGAGCATTTCCTAAATGGCAAGAAATTAGGAAGTGTGAATGTACAAAGGGACCTGGGTATCCTTGTCAAGAAGTCACTGAAGGCTAACATGCAGGTGCAGCAAGCTATTAGGAAAGCTAATGGAATGTTAGCCTTTATCACAAGAGGTCCTGCTTCAATTGTATAGGTGCTTGGTTCGATGGATCTGGAGTATAGTGTGCAGTTTTGGTCCCCTTACCAAGGGAGTGCAACAAAGGTTGCCGAGACTTGTTGAGGTGATCTTATTGAATCCTACAAAATACTTTAAGGAATAGACAGGATAGATGCAAGTAAGATATTTCCCTTGGTTGGGAAATCTAGAACCAGAAGGCACAATTTTGAAATAAGGGAGACGTCACTTAGGATCTTAATGAGGAGAAACTTCTTTATACTGAGAATTGTGAATTTTTGGAATTCTCTACCTCAGAGGGCTGTGGAAGCTCAGTCATTGCATATGTTTAAAGCAGAGAGTGGCCGATTTTTGATCATTAATGTAAAGGTTATGGGAAAAGTGGGTGTAAAAGGCATTGAAATGTCCGATCAGCCAATATTGATGGGCTGAATAGTCTATTCCTGTTCCTATGAACATGTGCCAGCATGTTCCTGTTTCCCCACAAGTTCTCCAAAGGCTGGTTCTATCTCCTCTCCCTGGGCATGTAGATGGATGTATACTAACAACATGCAGACGAGGAGAAAACAGCCTCCACCATCTGTTCAAATATTTGGACTTGGGAGCTGGCTGTTAGTCCTTGTCACTCAGCGTTCATCGGGTGGCAGAGGGAATCTCGGCGCAGAAAGAGAAAGGAGGTCTCGTGCAGTTGATTGTAGAATGTTGCTGTTCAATCAACATCTTTAAAATTAAAGTAGATTGTTCCTCAGCAAGGTGTCAATGGTGCTAGACTCTTCTCCAGGCAGCATCCTTGTTTATTCGAGGATTGCTGAACCACGGTTTATGCCATGATTTCACTCTGGGCCAGAATGAAGAGGCAGTCTCAAGTATACATCAGCCGAAATGGGGATTCAATCCCATGCTATTCGTTATTCTGAACTACACGTTAGCCATCTACCCAAATGGGTTAAACGGATCCCTCATAGTGCTATTCAACAACAACACTTATCAATAACCTGCTCACTGATAATCAGTTTGGGTTCTGTCAGGACCACTCAGCCACTGAGCTCATTACATACCGGTCCAGACATGGACAAAAATGCTGAATTCAAGAGGTGAGGTTAAAGTTTCTTTACTGTAACTGGATCAAAATGCTGGAACTTCCTGCCTAATTATAATTTGGGTGCATATGTACCATATAGCCTCCAGTGGTTCGCCACCACCACCTCAAAGGTAATTGGGGATAGGCTTCATAGAATCTATAGTGCAGAAGGCAGCCATTTGGCCCATCAAGCCTTCACTGACAACAGTCCCACCCAGGCTCTATCCCCGTAACCCCACATATTTACCCTCCTAATCCCCCTGACACTAAGGGGCAATTTAGCATTGCCAATCAACCTAACCTGCACATCTTTGGACTGTGGGAGGAAACCGGAGCACCCAGTGGAAACCTATGCAGACACGGGGAGAATGTGCAAACTCCACAGAGACAGTCACCCGAGGCCGGAATTGAACCAGAGTCCTTGGCGCTGAGAGGCAGCAGCGCTAGCCACTGTGCCACCCTAGGCAACAAATCATCCCTTGAATGAATAAGTCTTCCTCCACAAAGCACATTGCCCTTTGAGTGGTGCAACTCCCCATAGCGGCATTGGGCCCAAACTCCCCATATGTAAATAACCCCAGGTATAACTGGGACTAGCAGAGCAGACATTTTACCCAGTCAGGTGGCCTAATCAGGAGACAGCGAAAACCCTAGGCTTCTTGGAGGATCAAGTGTTAATTTGGTGACATTTGATGGCTTCATCCAATATCTCCAGTGCTGCATGTGTCTAAGTGCAACATTATTCTGAGCATAAAAGCAAAATACTGCAGATGCTGGAATCTGAAACCAAAACAGAAAATGCTAGAAAATCTCAGCAGGTCTGACAGCATCTGCGGAGAGAGAATAGAGCCAATGTTTCAAGTCTGGATGACCCTTCATAAAAGAATTATACTGTGAGGCTGGGGGAAGACTGTAATAGGACAAAGGGAATGTAAATGAGGATGAAGGAGGCTCTGAGAGGTGCTAAAAGTGTCCATTAAGTGATCAGATTCTGAGGATAACAGACAAGGACAGTCAGGAAAATTAAAATTGCCTGATGTTTTTGGATATTTAAGTTTCAACAAACAACCATATAGAATGTACTTAAAATCCTATGGATATAATTTTGTCATTAGGCTAAAAATGCATTTGCAAAACAATAATTTCAACAAAGGTCCTCTGTCCATATGGGATGACTGGCTGCACTTATAGTGCTCGCTCTGTAGGTTCATGGTTCAGAGTTCTAAAAGCTGGCTGATGTGTGTTATAGGAGTGCCACAGAGTGTTTGGTCCTAAGGCCCCAACTATTTACAGTCTATATTAATGTATTGGATACAGGGATAGAAGGTACTATAGCCAAATATGCAGATAACAATAAAATTGGTGGGATAGTAAGTTGTAATGAGGAAATTTACAATTGGACATAGATAAGTTAGGTGAGTGGCAGATGGCGTTTAATGTGGATAAGTGTGAGGTTATCCATTTAGGTTGGAAAAATGGAAAAGTAACTTAGTATCTAAATGGAGAGAGGTTTTGGAGTACTTCAATCCAGAGGGATCTGGGTGTCCTCGTGCATGAATCACAAAAAACTGTTTTGCAGGTAATAAGGAAAGCAAATGGAATTTTGGCTAAAGGAATAGAGTATAGAAGTAAGAAAGTGTTGCTGCAACCATGCAAGGCATTGGTGAGACCGCAACTGGAGTACTGTGTAGAGTTTTGGTTCCTTTATTTGAGGAAGGATGTAGCATTGGAGGCAGTTCAAAGGAGGTTCACTAGATTGATTCCAAAGATGAGGGGTTTGTCTTGTGAAGAGAGTTTGAGCAGTTCAGACCTATACTCTCTAGAGTTTATAAGAATGAGAGGCAATCTAATTGAGGTATATAAGACAATAAAAGGTATTGACAATGTAGATGTAGAGTGGATGCTTCCTCTTGTGGGGCATTCTAGAACAAGAGGTCATACTTTTAGGGTAAGGGGTAGCAGATTTATAATAGAGATGCGGAGAAACTACTTCTCTCAAAAGGTAATGAATTTGTGGAGTGCAGTGGATGCCTGGACATTGAGTAAATTTAAGGAGGAGATAGACAGATTTTTGATTGGTAATAGGTTGAAGGATTTTGGAGAACGGGCAGAAAAGTGGAGTTGAAGCTGAGACAAGATCAGCCACGATCATATAGAATGGCAGAGCAGGTTCAAGGGGCTGAATTGCAGACTCCTAGTTCTTATGTATTCAACCACACTCTGCTGTGGTGAAATGACAAACTACTTTGGATGGTATTCTTATACAGTCGATATACTTCTTAAGAACTCTGAACCCATGAACCTACAGAGTGAGCACTATAAATGCAGCCAGTCATTCTATATGACATATTTTAACATTACATTAAACTGATTTTCTAAAGCACTCTTGTTCTGCAGAAGTTTAAAAATATACAATAAGTTTTATTTTTGTAGAAAAATATACAGTGCAATTATTCCACAATCACTATTGAATGTTTTATTTAATTACACATTAATTTATACAAATGTTAAAAGGCATGCACATTTGTTCCTCACCTTACCACACCATTAACTGCTTTGAATGCGCCGATGTTTAATGTTAAAGGTCAACCAGTGAAAAGCTTCCTGTTGTTATGCTGTCAAGTTCAGCTTCAGAAATCCACAGCTTGCCTATGTGCCTAGAATTATACGAGTAATGAAATGGCAATTTCAGTAAAGACCACAGCTAAATCAATTCAAAATTGGAAATTGCCATTTCTCTGCACTTCATATACAATTGAAGTTTCTTTTTAAAGTCAGTTAATTTGTAACATGAGATCATTCAAAGTTTTTCCTGCAAAACACAATGGCAATGGTCTTCTCTTTTTTAATAAATCTTTGAGAATATACATACTATGCCCCATGGAATAAAACTCCTGTATCATCCTTCAACTACATTTTAGAAAAAAAAGGCAACAAAAAGTATAATTCAATTTGCCATTCCATCCAATGCTCTGATGTTGCAATTTTTGCAATTATTTTACATCTGAGATCAATGATGTTCTTGCACTTAGACCACATAGAGTCATAGAGCAATATAGCATGGAAACAGGCCCTTCGGCCCAACTGGTCCATGCCGACCATGGTGCCCTCCCAGCTAGTCCCAATTGCCTGTGTTTGGCCCATATCCCTCTAATCCTTTGCCATCCATTTACTCATCCAAATGCTTTTTAAATGTTGCTTTTGAACCTGCCTCAACCACATCCCAATTTATTAAGATAGCTGCCATTGTGATAGTGTGACAAGGATTCAGGTAAAGACCATAGCTAAATCAATGTGAAATCAGAAATTGCTATTTCTCTGCACTTGTCCACACACACGAAGGATCATCATTAGGTTTAGAATTCACAAATGCAGAAAACGGTTGACCAGTTCCTTTGTTCCATATAAACTGATTTCCAACATGTGGGGAAATTTAATGAATTTTCAAGAACAAATCTTGGCAATAAAGCATTTTCATACTTTTGACTCTCCTCTGAGGCTGTTGCATCATTCTCCTAAAGCAACGGGTGTAGGAATCTAAGATTGATTTGATTTATTATTATCACATGCATTAGTATACAGTGAAAAATATTGTTTCTTGCGCACTATGCAGACAAAGCATACTGTACATAGAGAAGGAAAGACGAGAGTGCGGGATATAGTGTTACAGACATAGCTAGGATGTAGAGGAAGATCAACTTAATGCGAGATAGGTACGTTCAAAAGTCTAGCAGCAGGGAAGAAGCTGTTCTTGAGCCGGTTGGTATGTGTCCTCAGACTTTTGTATCTTTTTCCCGACGGAAGAAGGTGGAAGAGTGTGTGTCCGGGGTGTGTAGGGTCCTTAATTATGCTGGCTGCTTTTGCGAGGCAGCGGGAAGTGTAGACAGAGTCGATGGATGGGCGGCTGGTTTGAGTGATGGACTGGGCTTCATTCACGATCCTTTGTAGTTTCTTGCTGTCTTGGGACAGAGTTGGAGCCATACCAAGCTGTGATACAACATCTGTAAACATTGGTGAGAGTTGTAGCAGACATGCCAAATTTCCTTGGTCTTCTGACAAAGTAGAGGCATTGGTGGGCTTTCTTAACTATAGCGTCAGCATGGAGGGACCAGGACAGGTTGTTGGTGATTTGGACACCTAAACTCTTGAGGTTCTCGACCATTTCTACTTCATCCCCATTGATGTAGACAGGGACATGTCCTCCACCACGCTTCCTGAAGTCGATGATCATCTCCTTCATTTTGTTGACATTGCGAGAGAGATTATTGTTGTCACACCAGTTCACCAGATTCTCTATCTCCTTCCTCTACTCATCTCGTCATTGTTTGAGATCCGACCCATTACGGTGGTGTCATCAGCAAACTTGAAAATTGAGTTTGAAGGGAATTTGACCCCACAGTCATAGGAGTACAGTAAGGGGCTGAGGACACAACCTTGTGGGGCACCAGTGTTGAAGATGATCGTGGAGGAGGTGTTGTTGCCTATCCTTACTAATTGTGGTCTGTGGGTTAGGAAGTTCAGGATCCAGCTGCAGAGGGAGGATTCGAGCCCCAGGTCACGGAGTTTGGAGATGGGTTTCGTAAGAATAATAGTGTTGAAGGCTGAGCTGTAGTCGATAAATAGGAGTCTGACATAGGTGTCTTTGTTATTTAGGTGTTCCAGGGTTGAGTGCAGAATGATGCAGTCTCCCCCGTGGTCACCATCAATGCCACTTGTTTACAGAATGTACATTTGATGCAGGCCAAAACGGATGATCCTAGTTTTGTTTTGCTACCCTCTCTTGGAGTTTCTTGTTTCCACAGATCCACAGAAAATCTGCATTCTGTCATTTCAATAAAGCATACAAAAAGTTCCTTATCTCACTGTCAGTGGTGGAACATGGTTGATCTGTTTTAAAAGGATAAAAGAGTCCAGCCTTCAGGCTCTCTTTAAAAATCAGTAACATAGAACTATCATTACCATCGCTTTAGTTGGTTTATGCAGTTGCCTTTGGTATTACACAGAGCAGAGAGGAATGGAGGCTTGATTTCCACATCCCCACATATCCCCCATTGAATAGAAATTGAAGCTATTTGGGGGGGGGGTGTGTACGGGGGTTGAGGGGTCATGTCTGTTATTGCTAATTGATTAGTGTAAGCTATTTGCAAATAATTTTATTAGAATCATAGAATATCTACAATGCAAGAGGAGGCCATTCGACCCATCGCGTCTGCACCAACTCTCCGACAGAGCATCTGACCCAGGCCCTACCCCTGTATTTACCCTGCTAATTCCCCCTAACCTACACATCTTGGGACACTAGGGGGTAATTTAGCATAGTCATCCAGCTAACCTGCACATCTTTGAACTGTGGGAAGAAACCGAAGCACCCGGAGGAAACCCACGCAGACACGGGGAGAATGTGCAAACTCCACACAGACAGTGACCTAAGGCCAGAATTGAACCCAGGTTGCTGGCACTGAGATAGCAGTGCTAACCCCTGTGCAGCCATACCACTCTTCCAGTATTTTTAAAAATTAACACAATTCATGTAGCCATATCTCCCTCCCCGTGGCGTGCATTTGTTTTTCACAGTCCTGATGGGGGCGAACGCGACATATTTTCATTTACAGGTTCCCTTCTCCAAAGACAAACCTTTGAATAAAGCAGTTAACAGCTGCAGAATATTCTGGAATGATTAGGGAAGAGGTCTTGGCTCCGGAGACGGAATAAAATTATTGGGAAACTTTCTTGCTTCTGTTAATAAGCATCATTTTGTGTCTTAAAAGTATTATCCTATTTGTGTGTGGCACCCATGAATACAGAGTTTCTTTCTCTTAAACAGTGACAAGGGCACATGGTGGCCCAATGATTAGCACTGCTACCTCACAGCGCCAGGGACCAGGGTTCGATTCCCGACTTGGGTCACTGTGTGGAGTCTGCATGTTCTCCCCGTGTCTGCTTGGGTTTCCTCTGGGTCCTCCAGTTTCCTCCCACAGTCCAAAAGATGTGGCCGGTAATGTGCATTGGCCATGCTAAATTCTCCCTCAGTGTACCCAAACAGGCACCAGAGTGTGGCGACTAGGAGATTTTCACAGTAACTTAATTGCAGTGTTAACGTAAGCCGACTAGTGACACTAATAAATAAACTTTATAACATTTATTCAAAGCTGTGTGCTTCTAATGGGCTCTGGTGCTGGCACCAGCATAGGAATTGGTGGGAACCAGTCAGGTAAACAGGAAGAGCCGGTCTAAAGATGTGGGAGGCATTGGAGGTTTTGCATTGTCAGTAATTGCTGGTAAAGGGCTCTAAGGAAAAGATTCTACTGCTCCCATCGAGCCCCACAACCTCTTGTACAGAACTTCTCCCTGTCTTAATCAGAATTTACAGAGACAGTTGAAAAATAAGTGAGCACAGTATAGAAATATAAAAGCAAGACAAATAAACAACAATAATCTGAAGAAATTAATATGGACAAAGACCAAAAGACCTGGTGGGGAAGCAGAGGCAGAACAGGAAGCACATGGCACAGATCTTGCTCCAATCTCTGTTCAAGGTGTGATCCAGTGCTGATCCAATGCTGGATCCAGTGTGATCCAGTTCTGTAATAGCTCTGTCATAGCCAGCAGGGAGGATCACAGTGTCCACCAGTACTGACACTATCATCTCAGTGGGTATTCGCTTGGTATTAGATTTGGGGTTTGAGCATCGCATATGTGTCTGACCAGTTGCCTGAGCCTGTTGCAGAGGAGGCCACTGACACTTGGAGGAGTGTGGGAGACCAGGCCTGTGCTGAGATTCAGGCTGATGACAATTCTGGAGTAATCCATGAGGCCAAAGATGCTGGAAGCGCAGTGTGAGTTACGTTAAAGATCTGGTGAAGATACCAGGGAGTATCTGTAGCATGGTTCTGTTAACACCCAGGTCACTCCAAGGAGTTTCTCCAGACACTCCAAGGTGTTTTGTGAAGTTAGCCTGGACCCTAAGTTTTACATTTGATGTTCACATTGGTGAGTATAAGGTGTTTCCCTCCAGGTATGATTCAAGTGACCCACTAGAAATTAAACAAAGTTTATTTAAGAGGTTAGGAACAGGAAGGGGTCGGTAACGTTGCTGGGTGTTTTCTATAGGCCGCCCAATAGTAACAGAGATGTTGAGGAGCAGATGGGGAAACAGATCCTGGAGAGATGTAGGAATAACAGAGTTGTCGTGATGGGAGATTTTAATTTCCCAAACATAGATTGGAATATCCCTAGGGCTAGGGGTTTGGATGGAGAGGAGTTTGTTAGGTGTGTCCAGGAGAGTTTCCTGACACAGTATGTGGATAAGCCTACTAGAGGAGAGGCTGTACTTGATCTGGTGCTGGCTAATGAACCTGGACAGGTGGAGGATCTCTCGGTGGGTGAGCATCTTGGGGATAGCGATCATAATTCTATCTCCTTCACGATAGCATTGGAAAGAGATAGGATCAGGCAGGCTAGGAAAGTGTTTCTCTGGAGTAAAGGGAAATACAGTGTCATCAGGGAGGAAATTAGACGGGTAAATTGGAAGGAGGCATTCTTGGGGAAAAGTATCGAAGGAAAGTGGAGGATTTTCAAGGAATGTTTGTCTGGAGCTCTGCATGACAACGTTCCGATGAGACAGGGGGGTGTTGGTAGGGTACGGGAACCGTGGTGCACGAAGGTTGTGATGAACCTGGTGAATAAGAAAAGAGAGGCGTACAGAAGGTTCAGAGAGCTAGGAGGTGTTAAGGATTTAGAGGAGTATACGGGATGTAGGAAGGAGCTTAAGAAGGAAATTAGGAGAGCGAGAAGGGGTCATGAGAAGGCCTTGGCGGGTAAGATTAAGGAGAATCCCAAGGCTTTCTACAAATATGTCAAGAGTAAAAGGATGAGATGTGAAGGCATAGGACCCTTAAAAGGTGAAGGGGGAAAAGTTTGTGCGGAACCGTTAGAAATGGCGGAGCTGCTTAATGAATACTTTACCTCGGTATTCACGGTGGAAAGGGATCTGGGTGGTTGTACTGCTGGTTTGCGGTGGACAGAAAGGATCGAGCATGTGGACATAAAGAAAGAGGATGTGTTGGAACTATTGAATGGCATCAAGGTTGGTAAGTCGCCGGGACCGGATGGGATGTACCCCAGGTTACTGTGGGAGGCGAGGGAGGAGATTGCGGAGCCTTTGGCGATGATCTTTGCATCGTCGATGGAGACGGGAGAGGTTCCGGAGGATTGGAGGATTGCAGATGTGGTCCCTATATTCAAGAAAGGGAACAGGGACAGCCCGGGAAATTACCGACCGGTGAGTCTAACCTCAGTGGTTGGTAAGTTGATGGAGAGGATCCTGAGAGACAGGATTTATGATCATCTAGAGAAGTTTAGTATGATCAAAAGTAGTCAGCGCGGCTTTGTCAAGGGCAGGTCGTGCCTTACGAGCCTGGTTGAGTTCTTTGAAAATGTGACCAAACACATTGACGAAGGAAGAGCGGTGGATGTGGTCTATATGGACTTCAGCAAGGCGTTCGATAAGGTCCCCCATGCAAGACTTCTTGAGAAAGTGAGAGGGCATGGGATCCAAGGGGCTGTTGCCTTGTGGATCCAGAACTGGCTTGCCTGCAGAAGGCAGAGAGTGGCTGTGGAGGGGTCTTTCTCTGCATGGAGGTCAGTGACCAGTGGAGTGCCCCAGGGATCTGTTCTGGGACCCTTGCTGTTTGTCATTTTCATAAATGACCTGGATGAGGAAGTGGAGGGATGGGTTGGTAAGTTTGCTGACGACACCAAGGTAGGTGGTGTTGTGGATAGTTTGGAGGGATGTCAGAAGTTGCAGCGAGACATAGATAGAATGCAAGACTGGGCGGAGAAGTGGCAGATGGACTTCAACCCGGATAAGTGTGTGGTGATCCATTTTGGCAGATCCAATGGGATGAAGCAGCAGTATAATATGAAGGGTACCATTCTTAGCAGTGTAGAGGATCAGAAGGACCTTGGGGTCCGGGTCTATAGGACTCTTAAATCGGCCTCGCAGGTGGAGGATGCGGTCAAGAAGGCATACGGCGTACTGGCCTTCATTAATCGAGGGATTGAGTTTAGGAGTCGGGAGATAATGCTGCAGCTTTATAGGACCCTGGTTAGACCCCACTTGGAGTACTGCGCGCAGTTCTGGTCACCTCATTACAGGAAAGATGTTGAAGCCATTGAAAGGGTGCAGAGGAGATTTACAAGGATGTTGCCTGGATTGGGGGGCATGCCTTATGAGGATAGGTTGAGGGAGCTTGGTCTCTTCTCCCTGGAGAGACGCAGGATGAGAGGTGACCTGATAGAGGTTTACAAGATGTTGAGAGGTCTGGATAGGGTAGACTCTCAGAGGCTATTTCCAAGGGCTGAAATGGTTGCTACGAGAGGACACAGGTTTAAGGTGCTGGGGGGTAGGTGCAGAGGAGATGTCAGGGGTAAGTTTTTCACTCAGAGGGTGGTGGGTGAGTGGAATCGGCTGACGTCGGTGGTGGTGGAGGCAAACTCGTTGGGGTCTTTTAAGAGACTTCTGGATGAGTACATGGGATTTAATGGGATTGAGGGCTATAGATAGGACTAGAGGCGGGGATGTGATCGGCGCAACTTGTGGGCCGAAGGGCCTGTTTGTGCTGTGGCTTCCTATGTTCTATGTTCTATAACACAGTTAGAATATGACAAAAGGAATTAACATAACTTTTGCCAAATACAAGACTTAAACGTGACACAGTATGACTCTTATCAACTAGCTCTCTCTGTTGTTCCAATGTAAAGCAATATCCCACAAGCATACACCCTTCTTCAGCATTAGTTATGCCAAGTTTCCAGCTTTTTAACACTTCTGGATAGCAAACCCAACAACAGTTTTCACAGAAGGATAAATCCTCCAAACAGCAGAACCTCAGACAGGTAAACCCAGTCTCTGGCAACTTCCAAAAACAGCCACACAGACAACAGAATCTCCAACTCCAGAGCGCGGGAAACCACTGCTGTCTCCCTCAGCCCCAAGCAGCTTCTAAGCTTGAATATTTTGTGAAAAGCCCAGCTTCCTTGTCACATGACCATACTTGCTAATATTTCCAATGAAGCCTTACTCTGCAAAATCCCTGGGGAAAACAGCAGAACTGCATTAGTTCGGATTAAAGCCAACATTCTAGCCATTAGAAACAATTGTGCTATTGCAACAATACAGGATGCCGGTAGACACTACAGCTCCGACAAAATGCCAGGGACTGTTTGAAACATCCTGCAGAGAAATATGATTAAAATACATTTCTTAAAGGCACGGTATCGTCACAGTTCAGACAGTGCAGGACTCCATCCAGGCCAGCCAATTTGCCTCTTGTTTGTGCACATGACCTTCTCCATTGAGAGATTGGCGACTCTCTTGGAGAACCACGCCAAGCAGACCAGTCAGTGGATACCAGTAAGTTATTAATTATCTGCACGTGTGCACAAATCTGCCTTGCCTAGGACTTCAAGGGAGCAGCGGCAATGCAAGAGGTGAATGAAGCACCTGAAGGCTCCACCAGGCCCTCCTCCTTCTCGGGTCTGCAGGAAGGTACAAGTGTGCCTTACAAGAGAGGAGGAACCACTGCCTACTGGGGCCTCCTCCCAGGGCACTCTGAGTGTGGATAGCAGATCCTCAACCCCTCTACCAGCCATGGCAGAAGGAAGCTGGTGCACAATAGCCAATGTCAAACCAAGACCTGGAACTGCAAGGTCAGCAGCCTATCTCCAGCATAGCTGGCAGTGAAGGGGAAGCATCACATAGGAACACATGTAAAATAATTTTTAAAACACACTAGATGCACTTTGGTCTCATGCGTATGTAGACAGTTAATAACTCTCTGCTCGTGTGTTCTGAATAATGTCAAAAATGCCAACTCTGAAGAAGAATCATATTAGATCCAAATGTTAACTCTGTTCCTCTCTCCACTGATGCTGCCAGACCTGCTGAGTAGTTCCAGCATTTCCTTTTTATATTTAATAAACATAGAGCTTGGCTTATGAAAGTTTCCAGTCAGTCGTGGCCCTTCAGCAATGCAAGTGACAGGTGTCAACCCAGTGGCTACCTGACAGTGACTATGGCATGCTTAATTTTATGTTTGCTGTGATGTAGCAGGTGGTACATACTGGGCCAACCAAATCCCAAGGGGAAACTTGGCAAGCTGTCACATAATTTGTATTTTCTTACAAGAAGTTACGTATGGTGAAACCAGGAGTCAAAAATTCCAATAAGACTTCTGAACATGTTAAATAATAAATTAAAACATTTATTAACAAAAGAAAAGAAAACTTAAACACACAAGGTTACACTTATACAGTTAAAATTAGTCTTACATTTACCCAATGGTGTTTTATTTGGTTAGACTCATAAACAAATCCTTATAGAAACTTAATCCTTGGAAATTCCAGTAATATTACCCCAAGGCACAACCTACTGTGGCTGTAGGGGAGGTTTTTCACATGGCTTCTCTCTCTCAACTGTGGAAATCCAAGGCTTTACACTAAACCCTACTGTCTGGAACAAATAGACACTTCTCTTCTGGATGGCTGAAGACTGCTTCACTTTGCTTCTTTTCACAGTTCTCTTTTAACGCAGCACACTGCAGGATCTTTCACAGTCATTCCCCTCAACATAGCTTGCAACATTTTCTTAAATATATTTCCTCTCTTTCATCTTTAAAACCATTGTTGACAACATCTCTCTGAACTTAACTGTCTTCAAAATATAAAGATCTTTAATGTTCTCAATTGCTCCCCCCCCCCCCCCCCCCCCCCCCGCTCCCTCCACTCTTGGGTCAGACAAAACTTAATAACTTTGTTTCATTCATTTATGACCTTTGTCAGTTGTAAAACTCCTTTTTACTTCTCTTTGACCTTCAGCAACTAAATGCAAACCAACCATCCTTATCTCCTCATGCAAATTTCTACCCAAGTTGTGTTTACTTTCAAACATCCAACTTTGGTCATATCCACTTCAAATGTCTGTTTTTACATCAAGCTCCATTGATATATTAAACCTTGCAGCTCAACTGTCTTCAGTTTAATTATATACACACACATATACATCCATGAGAAATACACACACAACCCCCCCACAATCCTGCTTCACAGAATATCACAGAAATATTAATAAAATAATATTCTCTTCTTCATATATTCTATCATGGGATGTGGGCATGACTGACAAGACCAGCATTTGTTGCCCATCCCTAATTGCCTTTAATTGAGTGTCCTGCTAAGCCATTTCAGAGGGCAGTTAAAAGTCAACTATATTATTTTGGCTCTGGGTGACATGTAAGCCAGACCAGGTAAGGATGGCAAATTTCCTTCCTTAAAGGATATTACTGATCCAGATGGGTATTTACAACAATCAACAATGGTTTCATTGTCACCATCACTGAGACAAACTTTTAATTTCAAATTTATTAATTGAATTTAAGTTCCTTCAGCTGCCATGGTGGGACGTGAACCCTTGTCCCGGTGTATCAGTCTGGGCTTCTGAGTGACCCCACTTCCCCCCGCTCTCTTCCCCCCCCCCCCCCCCCCAACCCCTTTGATGAGCAAATGTAGTCATTGTGTGCACATTGCCAACAAGGTGCTGATGAGATGTAAGAGGCTGGATTCAGAAGTGTGAGGGTTGGGTGCAGGATCTTGGAGCTGAATGAAACAGTAAAGGTAGTGAGGGACAAGGCTGTGGAAGGGCTTACAGACATTGTGCAATTGAGGCCTGAAATAGGTCATCAGTAAAATATTGGAGACATGAGGGCTGGTAAAAGAGAAAAGTTTAGTGCAGAATAGAATATAGACACCAGAATCCCAGATGAGATACGACAGGCCAATAAGCAGATGGGCTGGAATAATCAGATTTGACAAAGGGTTGTTACGTATTTCAGGGACAGTGAAGGTGAGTTAAGCGTGGAGGCAGGTGAGGCTGCAGTGTTTGAAATAGATCTTAGCGATAGCTGAAATGTAAGTTTTGGAGTTCAGCTAATGGTCACATACCAAAATTTTGCACCGTCAGTCTGAGCAAGCTGTTACAACAAAAACTGAAGCCAAAGGCTAAATTTTTGGTGGGAGTGAACAGAATGGCTTTGGTCTTACTGATCTAAGTTGAAAGACGTTATTGTTCATCTCGGACTAAGGGAAATTAGGTGAAGGTTGAAAGTGGAGTGACTCAGTGCCGAGGCTGTGAGCAGAGAGGAAACAGATTTCAGCTTTAAAACATTCTCAGAAGACTTGGGAAGACGATAGACTTTGAAGGGGAAGGAAAAGAAAGAGCAAAGGATGAGGTGACCAAAAGAGGAGAAGATGCTGAGCTGAAAGGAGGCAAGATAAGATGGAACTTGTCAGTATAAGCCATGCTACGGATCAGCATATTGTGGAATAGGGTAGGGGAGTCTTAGTAATGGTAAGGAATCACCGTCTAAAAGCCAAGTTTAGTAAGGCCTAGCATATGGACCCATCTATGATGGTTTACTCTTTCAGCCTCTGTGACTTAGCATTCTTAGTGATTTCAACACCCATCTCAACTCATCATGCTCTCTGGCCTCTGAACTCACTGCTCTCTGATCCTCCCTTAACCTCACTCTCCTTGTAAATTCTCCAACCCATATCCAGGGACAACTCCTTGAACTTGCCATCTGATGTGACTTCACCACTCCCATCATATCAATTACAGATAAGGCAATCTCTAATTATATCACTTTCCACTCATATTCCCTTTACACATCACAATCTTATTTCCTTCTGGTTCTGTCCCTGCTTGGAGACCAAGCATAGATTGGGTGATCGCTTTGCTGAGCACCTACGGTCTGTGCGCAATCAATACCCTGATCTTCTCATTGCTTGCCATTTTGACATATGATCCTGCTCCCATGCCCACATGTCTGTCCTTGGCATGCTGCAATGTTCCAGTGAAGCTCAACGCAAACTGGCGGAATAGCATCTCATATTCCAGCTCGGCACATTACAGCCTTCCGGTCTCAACATCGAATTCAACAATTTCAGATGATTAGCTCGACCCCACCTTGACCCTTTTGTTTTCATTTTATTTTGTTTTTAACTGTTCTCTACTTTTTATTTCTTTATTATCTTTCTTTATTTTTCTCTACTCCCCCCCCACTCTTTCCCCCTATTTTATTCCCCCTTTCCTTACCCTTTCTCCCCCTTTCCCCCTTTTAATCAATTTTACCTCTCTCCCACCCATTCCCCGCCTCCCCCCACATCTTCACCTGTCACAGCTTACCTCCTGATTTCAGCTTCTCTGCCGTTTGGCCTTTTACACCTTTTATTCTATGGGCTGCTATTAGCAGCCTTTCTCCTTATTTATGTGGCTATGACTCATCTTTCAATCCCTAACCCTACAGTATAAATATCTCCCACTTTCTATGCCTTTTAGCTTTGACAAATAGTTATCTGGACTTGAAACATCAGCTCCTTCCTCTCCTTGCAGATGCTACCAGACCTGCTGAGATTTTCCAGCATTTTCTCTTTTGGTTTCAGGAGAAAACTCCAAGTGAGAAAGAATCATAGAATCCCCACATTTGGCCCATCGAGTCTGTACCGACCACAATCCCACCCCGGCTCTATCCCCATAATCCAATGCATTTACCCTAGCTAGTCCCCCTGACACTAAGGGGCAATTTAGCATAGCCAATCCATCAAACCTGCACATCTTTGGACTGTGGAGGAAACCGGAGCACCCGGAGGAAACCCATGCAGACATGGGGAGAATGTGCAAACTTCACATAGACAGTGATCCAAGCGGGAATTGAACCTGGGTCCCTGGCACTGTGAGGCAGCAGTGCTAACCACTGTGCCACCTTGCTGTCCAAGTAAAAGCACCAATAAAATGCTGAGGTTCCTGTCATACTGGTATCTCCTAGATTAACATTACAGAGTCTTCTTCAAAGCACCGAAGCCAATCATCTCAAAGTTGTAATTGCAGTAAACTCTTGATGAGTCAAATCCCAGGAGAGCTTCTTTCAAATTCAGGTTAAGCAAAGCTTTGTGATAGCCAAGGATGCCTAATTTGTCACATGAATGTGCTTCTATTTAACCCAACATAATTACAAAGGTCAGCACAGTGGTTAGCACTGGTTTCCTCCAGTTTCCTTCCACAGTCCAAAGATGTACAGGTTAGGTGGATTGCCCATTGTAAATTGTCCATTAATGTCAGGGGGACTAGCAGGGTAAATACACTGAGTTGGATTGTTGGAGGTGGGATTGTTGTTGGTGCAGACTCGATAGGCCAGATGGCCTCTTTCTGCACTGTAGTGATTCTATGAAATACTTTCTGGTTTTCATATTCAGATGCCAAGTAGAAAAGACACAGTAAAACACAGTAAAAGAGTGAAAAATATCTTCGTTCATTTGTGGGTTTACATTGTGTTGACCTTGAGAAAGGCCAGGATATAGCCGTAGAAAGCTCTGTCGTCTTTCTCTGCTTAGCGTGCTGTTTTTGGACTTGCGTGATATAGTCCGCCATGTCGTCAGTGCAGCCAAACATGTTTTCGGTGTTCCTATGATGCAATCCCACAGCATCTCATCACAGAAATCTGAGCATGCTTCGGTTCAGTTCACCCTGCTCTGATTGGCCAGTGTGGTCACCTGACCCCTGATCGGTCAGCATCATTTCTCTTGCCCACGTCGAACAAAAGTTCAGCCAATCCGGATCATTCATTGCTGAATTTTGGCTAATCGCGGGCATTGGTCTATAGCTTGTGCTATTCTGCTGGTGGGAATGGTTGATAACTTCAACACCAATGGAATTTTGTGTCATCTGAATTTGACTTGTTGAAATTACATGGTACAATTTTAACTCTCTTGCCTGATGGAAAGGTCTGTTTAGACCTGCGGTGCACAAATGACAAAGCTGGTCTATTTGGGTAGACTCAGCCTACCTGTGCACTTTCTCTAAAGCCACAAGATCATTCATGAAAGGACTACTTGGCTTGCTGTTTGGAGGATATATCTGTGGGCCTGTATGAACCAACTTCTGTATGTATTGCGCATTACAAAGATATGTAGAGGGACAAGTGGCATTGAGGAAACAAGGGGGCTGCAGAAGGACTTGGACAGGTTAGGGAGAGTGGGCAAAGAAGTGGCAGGTGGAATACAATGTGGAAAAGTGTGAGGTTATGCACTTTGGAAGGAGGAATGGAGGCATAGACTATTTTCTAAATGGGGAAATGCTTAGGAAATCAGAAACACAAAGGGACTTGGGAGTCATTGTTCAAGATGCTCTTAAGGTTAATGTGCAGGTTCAGTCAGCAGTTAGGAAGGCAAATGCAATATTAGCCATTCATGTCGAGAGGGCTAGAATACAAGAGCAGGGATGTACATCTGAGGCTGTATAAGGCTCTGGTCAGACCCCATTTGGAGCAGTTTTGGGCCCCATATCTAAAGATGGATGTGCTGGCCTTGGAAAGGGTCCAGAAGAGATTCACAAGAGCAATTCCTGGAATGAAGAGCTTGTTGTATGAGGAACAGATGAGGACTCTGGGTCTGTACTCTTTGGAGTTTAGAAGGATGAGGGGGGATCTTATTGAGGCTTACAGGATACTGTGAGGCCTGGATAGAGTGGACATGGAGAGGATGTTTCCATTGGTAGGAAAAACTAGAACCAGAGGGCACAACCTCAGGCTGAAGGGATGATCCTTTAAAACAGAGATGAGGAGGAATTTCTTCAGCCAGAGTGTGGTGAATCTGTGGAACTCTTTGCCGCAGAAGGCTGTGGAGGCCAGGTCATTGAGTGTCTTTAAGACAAAGATAGATAGGTTGTTGATTAATAAGGGGATCAGGGGTTATGGGGAAAAGGCAGGAGAATGGGGTGAGAAAAATATGAGCCATGATTGAATAATGGAGCAGACCCAATTGGCCGAGTGGCCTAATTCTGCTCCTATGTCTTATGGTCTAATGGTCTTATGCTGTATCATTTGCAGTCTCAATTTCACAAAGGAATCTGAAACAGACATTAGGCCCCAAGCTGCACATGTAATCAGTTTCAGGCATATGCTCTAGAATCCTATGGAAGTTACTCAACTAATATGGTGAGCTTCTGGCTTCAAATCATCATGCCATCTGCCACATTACATTAGACCTTTGCTTCCTGTTATGTACTTGTAAAATGGGCACAGCACAATCCAATTTCTAGGCCAACGTCTTTGGAGAGGAAATTGATAAATAAAATGTGTAGCAATAAGAGTAAAGGAACTCATTAACTCTGACTGCTTTTATTGCATCAAGGAATGTTCGGTCATCTCCCCAAAAATTGTGCTTCTCCGTTGCTCCTCCAACTCTCTGCCTTCCCTCAATATGTAACCAGCACTCACAAAATTAGACAAAAACTGACAGCAATAGACAGCAAATAAATAATGCCTAATATAATTTTTAGCTGTATGCTGATGGTCAAACCCCTCAAAATAATGTCAGCACAAGTGTCTTTAAATGCTTCCTAGCTCACAGAAAACATAATTATTTACAGGCACTCAACAACCTGAATCTGATGTTTTCTTGGCAATAACTGTGCAATCCTTTTATATGCAACGTATCATGAGATGGACAAAAAAGTAACTTGTAACTGTCTGGAACAAGCTGCCAGAGGTAATAGTAGAGGCAGGTACAATGTTGTATTTTAAAAAGCATTTAGATAGTTACATGGATAAGATGAGTATAGAGGGATATGGGCCAAATGCAGTCAATTGGGATTAGCTTAGGGGTTTAAAAAAAAAGGGCGGCATGGACAAGTTGGGCTGAAGGGCCTGTTTCCATGCTGTAAACCTCTATGACTCTATGTAACCCAACCCACAAGTAACAAGCATGGCTAGACCAGCTTTTACCATGATATCTTCAGACTTGGTTTAGAGTTACTTGTCCCCAGTCTTATCCCATAATCCACTTGTCACTTCACATACTGGTGAATTTGGCCATGCCAATCCAATTGTAAATTACATGTTTATCGCACAAAGCTGAGAAAATCTCATTGGTACGTGGTGAAATTGCTAATGGATATGCCACAATTCACTGTTAGATTCTAAATATCCCTTTCTACTGCAGACTAGAATATACTGGACCATCAGCATAAAGCAAAGCGTACATAATTTCATTATTCCTTTGATACGAAACTCAAAGGTTGTGGAAAACCATGGTTGGGTAGATTTATACGTCATAACTATTGTTTCAATATATGAAAAGGACTGCTAAATATTTCTGGACATAATTAGCGTGCTGAAATAATGTGCAACAATCCAATTTTGGACATTAAGAAAGTCGTCATAATTCTTTAACGCTACATTCTGTCTATCAACTGGTCCTAGATTTAGACGGTCACATGCCTTATTATTGAAAGGCCTTGTTCTGTTGGGGCCATGGTGACAAAAAAAAACATATGACTGAATGCACAACTTCCAGAACTAGCAATTGAAAAATTAAAACCACATATTGCATTCAAAGAAAAATACACACCATTGCTTGTTTCCAAACAGGCCTATCACCTCGCAACTAAGCCAGAATTAACAGCTGCAGCTGTGTGTTATTACTTGCATGCTATCCGACCCCAGTTTCCATAGTAGCTTGTCAGCAAGGACAGGTGCACTAGGGTCAGTGGTGCACAAGATACAACTTGTGCTCAAATACAGCCAGCCAGGTTCCTTCTGTCAGCCCACAAAGGAGTCCCATGATGTGGGAAGCACCGGCCTAACCGGTTCTTTTGTAAACTCCAGTAGCCTAGTTGAGCTGGTTTTCCCATGACATTGTCTTTATTCTTTTGTAACTCCACTATTCCTGGAATGGTTAAACAGATTGTGAAAATGCTTCCTTGTAACCTGTAACACTATTGAAAAGTAAAGGCAAAAAGGGGTCATTTCAGATGGTAGAGCAGCTCAGCTTGAACAACCTATTTTTTTCTGACAGCTATCAGTCAGATCCTCATACCTTCCAGCCAAGGGAGATTCCACTCTGTAAAAAAAACAGCTGTTAGTTTAATATTAATTAGAAAATCTAAAATAGTATTTTACCTTTACATGAACGGGTCTGTCACTATTCTACAAGAGCAATTAAGTATACAACAATATCAATTAATATTTATATACTTACGTTTACTGCAAAATCATGAATAAACGTCTTACTTTCGACCTTTGTATTCTGTCTGTTTCCACTGGCAATGAAATATTTTACCCAAATTGCAGAAATAACCCTGTGCAGAAATTTTGTGAAACTGATTTTGTCTCCATTTTTGGTTCCACAATGGAAATAATATAAATAGTCTGAGCAAATTGTATGAATTTTAACAGCAATGGTGACAAAAGTAGAAAGTATCTGCTCACCTACCCATGTTTCAGTGAAATTAAGTGCTATGTGTGATGATACAATGTGAAGAAGAAATTTGTATTATTTGGCAAGGCCACTGCATCAATCTACTGACAGATACAGGGAACGACCATATCTTCTCGTCCTGCCAGTTGATAAGCGGGGCGAGCCAGTAAGATCAGAAGAGAGGCGAATATCGGGTTTGCGCCCAATTTCTCGCCTATCACAATATCACTGGCCCCAGATATCCAGTAAGATCAGCCCCTTCCCGGGCACGACGCTAACTATAATATTTAAATCCATTTGAATGTGGATTTTAATATTATTAGTGAGCCCAGGACACAATTGTCCGGGCTCACTTGCCTTAGCAGCCTCACCGGTGAGGACCTTCAACGGCGACCTATCATGATGGCCTCCCCGGTAGGACCAGACATTGAAGCTCCCCAGGAGGTTGGAGGTGAGGGGGGCAGCCTGGCACTTCCCATCAGGCACTCTGGCACTGCCAACCTGGGCACCAAACAGTGCCAAGGGGCTGGGTCTGAGGGGGTAGGGCCTAAGGGGAGGCAGGCAGGGGGAAGCTGCACACTCTGCAACTGGGATCAGACGGGGGGGGGAGCGCTGTGCACTCAGCAACCAGCAATTGACCAGAGGGGCGGTGATCGACTTGACCAGGACAGGGGGGCATGATTGACCGGGCTGTGCTGGAAAGGGGGGTGATCGACTTGAGGGGGGCGGCGCGATCGACTGGGGGAATGGGGGCCAATCAGCTGTGGAGGCCAGCAATCGCAGGGGTGGGAAAAGGAAGGCGATATCCAGTGGGTGGAGGTGACTGACTGCACATGCACGATTGTGCCCTCTACTGTCAGTTTCTGGCTTTCTGGCGACCTTAGGCCCCACCCTTCCCCCGCTGGCATAACACTGATTGGCATTATTTTTTTCAGAGTGGCATAAGATTGGACTTGTAGCTTCGCTGAAAAAAACGGATCTGAAATTCTCCTGTTTTCATGCTCATTTGCGACGTAGAATTTTTTGCAACATCGCCCCCACTGTCACATAAGCCATTGTACAGAGTTAGAGTATGACCTGTTGTCCCACTTTCACTATGTTAAAGATGCTATAAAAATGCAGATTGTTGTTGCAAAGGACTAAACTATCTGAAAACAACTGACAAATTAAACTCCCAAGCAACTGAAAGAGAAACAATGCAGTATCGGAAAACCAGGAAAGATGTCACGTGATCGTAGAAGACAATGAACACTTGCTCAGGCTGAAGACAAGAGCAACTCCTTATCAGAACCTGCTATCGAATCTGATACATAATGTTGTAGTATTTGCTATACTTTATTTATACATAAAAATATCATAATATTCACAAATATTCCTTCCAAAGTGTATTCCAACAGCAGGTATCTTGGAAATTCTCAGTTAGTTGTGCTCCATACTTTAACTGTCCATTATGTTCCAAGTAAATAAAATTAATTAGTGGCTCTCTGTTTTCTGAAACAATTGCTGTAATGCATTTGAATGTGATGCATAATTAAAATTTAATCAAGCAAATTATCTTGTGAATCTCCAGAGTTGTTGAGTTCTGAGTGACTGCATGAGACCAGACCATGCCCAAGGAAAAGGATGAAATTCATACAGATCACAATAGACCACAGGACATCCGACCAGTGGAAACACAGAACCTAATGATCTAGACACCATATGGCTGACCATGCTATTAAGTGGTGGGGAGATACCACACTGGTGGTGATTTCCGACAAAGGCCCTTCCTCTGAAATACAAGTCAGAGCATCTATTTCCAATCTTGGTTAACCACTGCTGGCCCTTCAATAGCCTAATTTTGCACTAAGAGTACATTGAAATTTCTGTTCCATTATGTAGTCTATAATACCCACATACATGGCGCTACAGTAATGCAGCATTATGTTCTGTGGCGTGGCTGAGCACGCTTGTCACACTAAAAAAACCCAGAAAACGCTGGAAATATAGCCCAGGTCTGAAACGGGAAGTATAGATTAATGGTTCAGATAAATTTATTTATTGGAGCTATGAAACCAGAAGCCCACCGTACTGCAATTCTGTTCTGATATCATTTCAGAAAAAGTTTGTTGGTGAGTAGGGAGATTTGTGGGGCCACCCTTCTTTAAGTAACTAGTTTTGTCTTTTGTCCATCCCAGATTTTTATTACCCCATACTCTCTTTATATACATTTTCCTCTTTACACCAAATGTTAGAGGATAAACTAAGGCATTTGAACTCTAGTTAGATCCTGTGATATGGATGATTCTCTGTCATTGACTACAGTGCTTCCTGTCCAAATAATGAATAGCACTGTTATCAACTCATTTCAATTCTACCTTAAAACAGAACATTCTGTTACCCTTAAAGTTGTGTTGCTAATTATTTACCATTTATATTTAGACAACTATCCTTGGACTTTTATTGATGAAATAAAGCAACTTTAACATTACTACCTGTCTTTGTCTTGACTTGACCTTGTTGCAGAAATAACAGGGGCGATTCACCCATCCCGCTGTGCTAATTTTTCAGCACAGTGGGCCAGGAGACTCGAGCAGTGGCCGATTCGTGTGATTCGCACTGGGTGTCTGGGCCTCGCGCGTCTCCCAGGATAAGTTTTATGACATGGACGGAACCACACTGAAAATCAGCATAACTGACATTAGCATGCGTTTACATACCTTAGCATGTTATTAACGGCTCCACAACTAGGATTTCCGCCCCCCGCTAGTGTCTCTTCCCTCTCTGGCATGACGTCACGCTGGCGGGGTTTACAACAGCTATATAAAAATCAGGAGTTGGCGTGATAGTGTTGAACAGGAGTAAGGAGGTAAGGTTTATGGGGCTGTAGCCCCCTTGAGTGCAGGGGAGGTTGGAGGCAGGGCCTGGGAACTTTTTGCTTGCTGTGGGGAGGTCCCTGGGGAGCTGGAAGTGCTGTCCCCAGGCCTAGCAATGTTCCATGTAGTCTCTGTGGGGTGGGGTGTTATCATTTACTGAGTGCTGGTGATGCTGCAGTCATGATGTGGAGATGCCGGCGTTGGACTGGGGTAAACACAGTATGGCTTTTGCTACCAAAATAAACCTGTTGGACTTTAACCTGATGCTGCAGTCTGTTCCACGGTTCTAGCTGTGGGGCATGGTGAGGGACTGGACTGAATGCTGGGGTTTTAGTGAAAGGAGGGGTGTAGGGAGTGCACCATGTGCTGCTTGAAGGCTCATCAGTTCAAGCAACTGATGCTCCAAGCATGATGCTCTGGTTAACATAGACACTTATACTGCATGTACTCTGCAGTGAATGGGAACCCATCTAAGAATAATTAGGAATCTGTCCCTGCCCCGTGTCCCTCACCTGCAGCACATGCCTGGAAGGAATGCTGTGGTTTCAACTCATAGCACTGGCTCAGGGGAGTGCAATGGCCACACTTGCACACCAACCTGCGTGCTTTCCCTGCCTGCCGCGTTCACGATGCCAATGGCAGGCAACCTAATCAGGTGATGCATGGTACCACAGACTGTGTTGTGACGAGAGCTTCTGTGTGGTGTACTTTAACATAGTGAGGCTCTTGCACTGAAGCTACCACACAATTCTGGTTAACCGGAAAACTCTTCAACTCTTATCACTAGCCACTGGCGTGTCGGAAGGATTTACAGGATGATAATCAATCTGTTTGACCACGCCAGAAACACACCTTCCATGGCCATCAATTCCTGGGGTAGAACTCAAAGCTGGAGCATCAGAGGGAGGGATGCTGCTCACTGTGTCACAAGGCCTCCTTCAAATGTATGGATGGGGGAGACAATAAATGTCCATGAAGTGCTGAGTATAAAACTTAGTAGACTTGGAAAAAGGTAATGAGCACTGGATGAGTCACAGCTGGTGCAAGGTGGAACTTAAGAGGTTGGCAAGTATGGCTTTGGAAAGTCCAAAGATGTGCGGGTGGTGGATTAGCCAGGTTAATGCACAGGGTTATGGGGATGGGATGAGGTGGGGGGGGGGGGGCAGCAGTGATGGGTGCGGTGTGTTGGGCCTGGGTAAAATACTCTTTCTGAGAGTCAACAAAGACTCAATGGGCTGAATGGCCTCTTTCTGCACTGTAGGGATTCTGTGGTTCTATATATCCAAGGACACCACGTTCTAACCCAACAACATTTTGGATGAGGGTTCTGTGATGTACGGATGGGTATAGACAAAATGGGCAACTTTATAAGCACGAAAGCAGACCATTCTGAGAATGGGTGAGGGATTTGAAAGGAGCCTTGTATCAAATAAGGCACTGAGGCTTGAGCCAGGGATTGTGCTGAAATGAGGAGCAGGAGTGTGAGGTTTCCGTCCAAGGGTAGACAGCATAGGTTCATTTTTGCCAATGATAAGCTGGCGAAAGTTCTAGCACATCCGGAATTTGGTATGCGCACTATGACAACACAATGTCTGTCATCGAATCAGCAATAGCAATGGAGATGCAATGTTAAATATCACTGACATGCATACGGGAACTAACTCCTTATTTATAGTTAATATCTCTGACAGGAAGCTTGTGGATAATTCAGTTATGTTGCTTCTTCATCCCACTGATTCTCTGATTTCCATGTTTTAAATTTTGGGCAGCATTTAATTATAATCTGACATATTATCATAGTTAGGGGATTTTCACAGTAACTTCATTGCAGTGTGAACGTAAGCCTACTTGTGACACAAATAAATAAACTTTAAAAATAGTTTGTGTGATGAATTAGATTGTTTGTCTTCCTTTAGCTGCTTTACATTATCACTCTGAAGTGCATGTGGGAAGTACCTTTATACTGGAGAGAACATGGAAGTATTAGTAATGTATGATTTCAGAGTACAACAAAAGCATTAGACAATTTACCTTTTTGATCAAATGCTGCACAAAAATTTCAAGGCAATGAGAAGAGATGGCACAATGAGAAACACCTTCTGGAGCCTGAGTCTGAACCCACCTAGCCTGCTGAGGTAGAAAAAAACTCCTTTACATTGCCAGCTATTTCAAATGATCTGAGTAATCCCAAGCCAGTCATTTCTGGGTAGAGACGCCAACTATGCATTCACAAATGCTGCAAAATCTCAGCAGGTCTGACAGCATCTGACGAAAGGTCATCCCAGAGTCGAAATGTTGGCTCTATTCTCTCTCCACAGATGCTGTCAGACCTGCTGAGATTTTCCACCATTTGCTTCAGATTCCAGCACCCACGGTGTTTTGTTTTTAATTCTACATTTATACCATTTCACGATTTCAGTAAAACATCCCATGGGAGCAAGATAGACCAAGCAATAAAATGTTGATGGGAGTCAACTGAAGGCACCGACAAAAAGAAAGTTGTGAGCGGGTTTCTAAAGTTGCAAAACAGGGAGACTTAGGGAGGGAGTTCCAGGTATTGGCAGTAGATTAATGATCACAATCAGAGAGATCAGATGGATGTGGAACCTTTGGAAACAGCTGATCAAAGACACAGCCCAGAAAGAACAAGGACAAATTACTCAAATACTTGTTGATTTTGTAACTCGTCGAGTCATGCCGATTCTTTCTTGCGGGAGCAAAAGCAAAACAGACCATCTGAGGTTGCACAGCTACATGCCCTTGTCAGCATCTGTGGGATCTAAGGTTCTGATGAAAGAGAGTGTAACTGGAGAAGTGAAGACAGGAAGAAGAGCCATATTGAATTAAATTGGAAAAGGAATGTGAGCAAAATAATAAATAACGGAAGGAATAAATGTTAAGGTGGACTTTTTAAAAAGTCACAGGACATGAAGTGGAACTATATAAATAAGTAAAACAAGAAATAAAAAGGGAGAAGTTTCCTTTTTTAGTCCTTTTTCAAAGGAACTTGAGTTCAAGAAGAGAGAATTAAAGACTCATATCCCTTGATTTCATTTCTGGTATTTCCAACGTATCTTTTACCCACATCTTTCATTCAGTGAAGATTCAATTGCTACTGACAACTTACAACAAAAATAATTGAAGTGCTTGTTGCATTGTTGAGTTTTCAGTAAACTTGAAAAATGTGTTTCTTGTCATAATGTCAGTTTCTAACCAAATGAAAAAGACACTTAAATGCTACTTTATATAAAGGATTTTCTCCCTGCTTTTGGCATCCACCTGGCTCTTGTTACTAAAAAAGACATGGATAAAGCCCAAGGATCTAGTTGTATTCAAAGAGACAGAACATTAAAACCATTGCCTGTTCCACTTCAGTAACATTTGTCTCATCATGATATCCTGACTGATTTTAAATAACCACCAGGCCATTCAGTTCTTCTTGAATATTATGAGAATGAGTGAAAATTAAGAACAGTCCATTTTGTTATGCCCATTGTAGGTCATCTGCTTGTCCAGTCATTTATATTTTAGGAGATTTTAGGCTAATTACATATTTTTACTTAGCCCCTGGATAAGACTTTTGAGGACTATTTGTTAAAATTTAAGTTGTCAGAATTGTCCTTCATAGGAATAGCCAAATCGCAAGTGGCGTGAGGTATTGTACAGTTCTACAATAAATCCATTCCAATCCAGGACACTTTATTTGACTTCTATTGTGTTTTTATTTTATGACATTTGTCAATTCGATCAGTTAAACAATAAATGATGGATACCCTACCAGAAGCAATGTAATAATTTACCTTGTGTTATATTTCCACCACTTTTCTCTCAGCCTGAAATTAAGGTGCTGGGACATGATGGGATAAGGATCTTTGGATACTGACAGCCTTCATTCTTCTTTTGTGTAATGTGTGTTGCCAGGCTACACAACTGTGTAGCTAGCAGCACAACTCAACCCAAGTCTGTCCTCACTCAATGTCCACACATATGCACTTTCCAGCAAGGGTCACTGGATAGTGATCAGGAGCAGGAAGTCTGAATTTTTCCTTTATAGCCCAAGGACACTAAGGCCAATTGTAATGCCCTAATGTTTATGAATTAGGAGCATTGCACCAGATGAAATCAACTAACACAACACAGATTGAGTGTCAAACCTGGGACCTCCTACTCAGCATAACTTAGCATTTCACCATTGGGTGCAATTACATGCAGAGTCAATATGTTGCATTCTTCATATGTTAACCTTATTCATGCTGCACATTCTGTTTTTGCCCCTGTTTGTTCATCTGCTTGTTCATCTGTAAACAGCTTGGGAGGGATTCACCGGCCTGTTCACTGCTGGCAGGAATTCCAATTGCCTGCTGAATGGGGCATCACACCTAAAATGGGATTCCTGCCAGATGTGAATGCATTTGGGATTCACCCAGCCCACCCTGCCAGCCCTGAGCGGGTTCCCGCCATGGTTATGTAAAATCACTGATTGTGAGACACTTAGTGGGCTGTATGGCACATTCAGCAGCTTCCTGCTATTTACCCACCTCCCCAGTGGGAACTGCGCTGGGTGGGTTTTGGTGCTGGTCTTGACTAACGTGGACCTGGCATGTTGGACCCTGAGGGGGTCAAGGAGGTAGGTTGAGTGCCCCTGTGTGCCTCTGCCGCTGCCAGGCTGCAGAGGGAAGGTCCCTGAAAGGTCCTGGGGGTAGGGTGGGTTGAGGCTGGAGTGACCTTGTCTCTCTCCCTTGTGATGGGGGCTCATGGCTGGACTGCTTCTTCCAGCCCTGGGAAAGATGTTGTTCAGTTTCAGTATGGTGAATTCAGGTAAAAAACCCAACTATTGTCTCTGTCCTCCAAAACCTTTGAAGTTCCCTAGTCACTATAATCTCCATGTCCCCTGACTGCATGCTGAGGAAAAACCATTATGCTGTCAATCAACTGAAAGTTAAAAGGACTGGACTGAAATTGAATGGAAACAAAGGTTTACAAAGGATTGGAAGATACTTCAAAGGTTCTTAACTTTCTATGAAGGCTCAGGGACTTGAAATTAATGTTGTGTTAAAACAATGGGTCACCGCAGTGTTCCATTTTTTTTTGTGTCACACATAGGCTTACATTAACACTGTAATGAAGTTACTGTGAAAACCTCCTGGTCTCCACACACTGGCGCCTGTTCCGGTACACTGAGAGAGAATTTAGCATAGCCAATGCACCTAACCAGCACATCTTTCAGACTGTGGGAGGAAACCAGAGCACCCGGAGGAAACCCACACAGACATGGGGAGAACATGTAGACTCCGCACAGACAGTGACCCAAGCTGGGAATCAAACCTGGGTCCCTGGCGCTGCCAGGCAGCAGTGCTAACCACTGTGCCACCGTGCTGCCTGAACAAGAGGTGGGATGACGAGAATAATGGTTCCACCGAAATTTGAAGTTGGATTATTGGATTCAAAATCCAGAGTGCTTACCGTTACACCATGGAAGCAATAAGGATTTCCCTTTCTCTCTCTAGGAAGCCGTAGGTATGAGAAGATCCCTTTCACTAGGGGGAAATTCTGTTCTGCACAGCTGTCCACTCAAGACCCATTGTTTTAACACAACATTAATTTCAAGTCCCTGAGCCTTCATAGAAAGTTAAGAACCTTTGAAATATCTTCCAATCCTTTGTAAACCTTTGTTTCCATTCAATTTCAGTCCAGTCCTTTTAACTTTCAGTTGATTGACAGCATAACGGTTTTTACTCAGCATGCAGTCAGCTGTGTTTATTTACCATTCCCTTCACACTTGAATGCATCTCAAATACCCCCCATTTTTCCTACCCACAATGTTTACACAAAAGCACTTAGCTGCTTTGTAGTTTTCAGTAGCTGTGACCACAAGAGAAAGCTGTTTCAGTTACAAACCTAGCTCCTCCCATTTCTACTATCACATAACTATATAACCCTGTATACCGAACTCACCTTCTCATTACTTTAATCAAAAAAATACCCCAAGGGTCCTCTTCTTTGGTAAACAAAAGCCCATAACGCCTTCCACTAAATAAACACTTACATGGTTAAAATGCATAATTAACCCACTTTCCATCATCTGTTGTATTCCTCCTACCAGACAAAACACTGAATCTTAAAGCACCCCCCAAAACATAACTTATATTAATAATACAGTATTCTCACAAGATAATAATCTGCCTTCCTGTTTTTGCTACCTAAGTGGATCATCTCATATTTATCCACATTATACTCTATCTGCCATGCACTTGCCTACTCACTCAACTTGTCAAAATCACAGCAAAGCATCTCTGCACCCTCCTCACAGCTCATTCTCCCAGCCAGCTTTGTATCATCTGCAAATTTAAAGATATTACATTTAGTTCACTCATTTAAAACATTAATATATATTGTGAAAAGCTGGAGTCCTGGCACTGATCCCTGCAGTACCCCATTAGTCACTGCCTGCCATTTAGAAAAATACCTGTTTATTTCTACTCTTTGTTCCCTGTCTACCAACCAGTTTTCTATCCATCTCAATACACTACCCCCAATCCCATGTGCTTTAATTTTACACACTAATGTTTTATGTGGGACCTTACAATTCCCCTTACAATTGAATCCCCTAAAACTATTGCATTCCCACTTTTTACTACTCTCCCTTGATGCAGAGCCAGCTGTGGTGCAACAAATTTGGCTGCTGCTGCTTTCCCCAAGAGACCATTCCTCCAAAAGTATCAAAAATTGTATATCTATTTTGCAGAGGAATGGCCACAGGGAATTGCTGCATGGCCTGCCTAGTCGTCTAGCTCTGCCTGGTCTTCACCCATTCTGTTTTGCCTGTGAGGTCTTAGCCTGCTGTGTGACCATCTCTCTATATGTTCCATCCATAATACTCTACACATTGTGGATGCTCCAGTTGCTGCTCCAGCTCCAAAGCTTGGACTTGCAGGAGCTGCAGCTGGAGACACTTCCTGCATACATGCTGGCTCCAGACACTGGAAATGTTCCCAGCTTCCCACATAAAGCAGGAGGAGCACACCATGGCTTTGAGTTCTCCTACCATGACTTACCACTTTAAATTAAACCTTTGGGAAGATACTTAAAATCAAATATAAGTTATGCTAGGGCCCTTCTTCCCTGGTCCTCATTGCTACAGAATATATCTCTTACAAAATATAAACCATAAAATAAAGACCTTACAAACTATAAGAATAAAAGTAGTAAAACTTACCCAACTGTACTTACCCAATCAGCTGCTTCCACTTGCACCGTATCCCTTTTGAATTTGATATCACCTCAGGAGCTCAAACTCCTAACTATCAATCAGACTTTTCACTGCACTCTCGCGTTGTTTTCAATCTCCTCTCACACTCTCCTCTAGGTGCTACTCACTATCTGTCCTGGTGTCCTCCACTCGCACTCTCCTTTGAGTGCTGCTCTGTTTAGTTTTTGGTGAAGATGTGGATTCAGATCCAAATACCGATTTTTTTTTTAAAGATCCATTAGCATTGTGAGATTTAGCAAATCGACTTTGTTATTTAGAATACTGTGGGTTGTTTTATTTAGAATGTTGTTCATTGTTTTAGAATTTTCTAGATTGCCTCAGCTGCTGTGATGAAATTTGTCACAGCTGTCAAAGTTTGAACAGAGTTTTGAGAGCAGATTGTTGGATGTAGATTGGCTTGAAGTTCTTCTGTGAGATGGAAGGTCTTGATAAAAATACTTTTCTTCAGCTTCATAGTCACAGAGCACCAACCAAACAAAGAAAGATATTAACTTGAGCATTGGAAAAGAGAATTAAAGATTCATATCACTTGATCTAATTTCTAATATTTCCAGCATATCTCTTCCCCACTTCTTTCATTCAGTTAAGATTCAATTATTACTGACAACTTACAACTAAAATAATTGAAGTGCTTGTTGCATTGTTGAGTTTTCAGTAAGCTGGAAAAAATGTTTCTTGTCATGATGTCAGTTTCCAATCAAATGAAAAAGACACTTAAATGCTACTTTATGTAAAGAATCTTTTTTGCTTTTGGCATCCACCTGGTTCTTGTTACTAACCAAGACATGGATAAAACCTAAGAAGTGCTTTGTAATTGTAATGTTAAAACAGTACTGAGTGCCCTCTCCACTTGCATACTTCTATTTGCTTTGAGGGACATTTTCATTCCTTGCTAAGTTCTATCATTTCTAGGAATGTCGCTTTAGTACATGCAGCTACTTACACCTGATCTAATGACACTGCGCACATTTCACATTCAGTTTATTATCGCCATCATTGAAGGTGGGTAGAGGTAATGTTTTCACCCCTGTTAATCTGTTTCCTTGCTTGTCTTTAAACAATATAACTCAAAAAGTAATGGATGAGCTTCAACAAAACTTGCTACACAGGCTGGCACCGGAATTTTACTGCCTCGCCCGCCACGGAATCGGAGTGGGCGAGGGGTTAACAACAGAAATGTCCATTGACCTCGGGCAAGATTTTCTGGTCTCACTTGAGCAAGGCCGTAAAATCCTGCCACGGGTATTGTCCAAGAAAGAACTGATCAATTTTTGGGCAAAGATGTGGTTTCAGATCCGGACCTCAGAAACTTTGAAAAGATCCGTTAACATTTTTTACAATGTTGTGGATTGTTTTATTTGGAATGTTGTTGATTGTTTTATGATGTTACGGATTGTGTTAGCTGCTGTGGTGCAATTTGTCACAGATGTCAAAATGTGAGCAGAGTTTTCAGAGCAGGTTGTTGCCAGGTCGGCACTGCCAGAGGGGAGCACCAGGGCACTACCCAGAAATGTGCCTCTCCTCCCGGGGGCGATCCTTACCTTGGCACCCATGGAGCATTCCCCTCAACTGTTTCAAGTTTTTGAACAACGTGACTACGAATATTCAGTGAAGGGGGAACATATTACAAGGAAGCCCAATAATTATAAATTTATTGAAATGTAAGGGCAGGAACGTTGTTACATCATGGATGAGGAATGTGAAAAATCGGGAAATGAGATCTCGCCAGCGAGAATTTCAGTTTCCAATTCGTACAGGATTTTAATGTTTAAATTTTATTTATTAGTGTCACAAGTAGGCTTACATCAACACCGCAATGAAGTTACAGTAAAAATCCCCTAGTCGCCACACTCCGGCACCTGTTTGGGTACACTGAGGGAGAATTTGGCATGGCCAATGCACCTAATCAGCACGTCTTTCGGACTGTGGGAGGAAACCGGAGCACCCGGAGGAAACCCACACAGACACAGGGAGAACGTGCACACTCCGCACAGACAGTGACCCAAGCCAGGAATCAAACCCGGGTCCCTGGCGCTGTGGGGTGCAGCAGTGCTAACCACTCTGCTACCATGCGAAGTTTGGGCCCACATCATCGTTTACGTTGACGGTGAACACGGACTCAAAATTGCTCCCAGTATCTTTGGTCACACAAGTAGTTGGCTGTTTAACATCCAATTGGTGAACCACCTGTGTGTGTGTATGTGTGTGTGCAGTGGAGTGGAAAACTGCATACGCTCCTCGCCCTGCTTCTGAATGTGGAATAAATTGAGTGAATGATAACGCGAGTTTGCTGCGGGTTACTGCTGAATTGAATCATACAAACCGAGGATTTACTTTAAAAATAATTCAAAACACTTTCTGCTTGCGGACACTTGGTGAGAGGAAATAAGTAGTTTGCTTCTCTCCCCTGCCCGTAACACTGCATAATCTTCGATATTCAGGTTAATCTCAGAATATCTACATGAAATGACGACCAGATTGTTGGAGGCTTCCCATGATCAGGCTATGTCCTCACTAAAGACATGAATTCTATAGTAGCAGCGAGCTTTGCTTGTATCATTTGGGTTGCCATTGGCTCTGTTCATCTTCACGTGTCAGTTTAGATCCTTCCCCCCACCCCCAGGCTGTGTTGGAATTCTGTCCCGTTTCCACAACCATTAATCGGCTCCAAAATAGACCCCTCCCGTTACGGGACTCCGACTGGAAGTGGAGAAAACGCTGCGCCATTTGTTGAAACAACGCTGAGATATTTAACAGGTTGATGAGTTTGGGCAGCGAAAACAAAAAGAGAAGCAGCAGCAGCATTGTGTGGCAAAGGAAGTGTAAATTCTCCAAAATCCTCCGCATCCCAGCCAAGCAAGAAAATATTCTCAAGCTGACACCCTTTGATATCACCACTTTTCAAGCAAGAAACTCACCTCAAAGTCTCATCAGCAATGTTACACCGTGCACGGATTGAATATTCACAATGTTATTATCCTGAGGGACTGCGCTGTGGGACAACAATGTTGTGGCTCCTCCCAGCCTGAGGAAAGGCAGGGGCAAAGTTGCATAAGTAAGGCAAACTCGGAAGGGAAGAAGAAAATGGCAAAATACAAACTGCGATTGAAAGTAGCTGACTCATGTGGTTATTAAAACAGGCTTTACATTGCTGGGGCTCTGATTATTGCTACCAGATTGGAGGTGAGGGGAAGCACAGGCGGGCAGTCATTTCTCCAGGTGAGTTGACAGGTGAGGTGAAATGTGGGATCTGCTGCCCCTGTGTTAGCGCTTTGACGGTTACTCAGCGAAATGGTTCCTGCTGATTCCCCAAAAGCTCGGCTTTATCTTTTCCATTCCAGGAGCACGGAAAATGGCTTTTAATTAACACAAATCAGAATGGGGTCAGTGTGTTGTTACCTCCTCCCAATCAAACTAAAACAACCACAACCAGAGCATCTTGCCCATTATCTCCCTCAGCCTGCACCATGTACCTGTGTGATGACAAGTAGATGTGTTTATGTTCCAGCATGGAATCAAGCTGACTGAGTTATTCAAGAGCTTTTCTGCTTCACTTCCTGCTTTTAAAAGTAATTTAAGATTCAACGTGTCCCGACAAGTTGTTGATAAGCTTCAGTTTCCTCGCTGTACGCATTTATTTTCCTTTAGAGTGCATTGGCATTGTTCACATTCCAATGCAGGTTGAATTTGGTGATATATAAGACGTACACCATATAGTTCTCTCCTATAGTTCCAATCTCATAGGCATGCAAAACAAGGGTTTCTGTCTGGCCATGTGTGAAACACAGTAAGAAGTCTCACAACACCAGGTTAAAATCCAACAGGTTTATTTGGTAGCACAAGCCACTAGCTTTCAGAGCGCTGTTCTTTCATCAGGTGAGCGGGATTTCAGTTCAAAAACAAGGCATATAAAGACACAAACTCAATTTACAAAATAATGGTTGGAATGCGAGTCTTTACAGGTAATCAAGTCTTAAAGGTACAGACAATGTGAGTGGAGAGAGGGTTAAGCACAGGTTAAAGAGATGTGTATTGTCTCCAGCCAATTATACATTATTTTACCTTAAATACATTATTTTGTAAATTGAGTTTGTGTCTTTATATGCCCTGTTCGTGAACTGAAATCCCACTCACCTGATGAAGGAGCAGTGCTCTGAAAGCTAGTGGCTTGTGCTACCAAATAAACCTGTTGGACTTTAACCTGGTGTTGTGAGACTTCTTACTGTGTTTACCCCAGCCCAACGCCGGCATCTCCACATCATGTGTGAAACCCAGTTTCAAAACTGCAAGATGAATTTAAGACAGAAAGCAAGGGAGGCTCTGGCTTACACGGATATGTCACTGAGAACCCTACAGGGGAAGTCAGCCTCTCATGTAGAACTGAATTAATGTTTCTTAGCATTGGATTTGGAAGTTTAAAACACCATGGTAGCTAACATGGCACCAACGAACCTGGGTAATTGATTCTATCATACTGCAGTGTCTATTGTATTGTAATGAAGAAACTTAGATACTTGGGATGACATTTGCTGGAAAACATTATCTGCATTTTCAAGATTTACATCCAGCATGACTAAATTGCAGAAAAGCAAGCAGCTGTTGATGAAGTTCTCCGCCTCCAACATGTGGAAACACTTGCTATCTTATATACTTCCATAGGATCACCTCTCAATCATCCCCTTTTGTTTGCATTTCAATAATCTTTCTTCAGAACTCAATCCTCTGACACTAAAAGTCAGTCCTGTAGCTTGTCTCTGTATCACCTCCAGAGCTTGGATGTCCTACTTGGGTTTCAGCAATCAGAACGGGACAAAGTATCAAGATACAGTCCAGACAGAGCACTCTCTTGTAGCAATATTATTTTGCGCTGATTTATAATCAATTGTTTTGGTTATATAGTCCAACATTCTCTTTATTTCAGTATGCTCTGCTCTACACTTGATCTGAGTAGTAAAGAAGACAGAAATAACTTGCTTTCCTTTGGCATCTTTCACAACTTTAAGACATTCCAAAATGCTTTAAAGTTAAAGTTTATTTATTAGTCACAAGTAGGCTTACATTAAGACTGCAATAAAGTTACTGTGAAAATCCCCTAGTCGCCACACTCCAGCACCTGTTCGGGTACACTGAGGGATAAATTAACATGGCCAATGCACCTAACCAGCACTTCTTTGGACTGTGGAAGGAAACTGGAGCACCCAGAGGAAACCCACGCAGACACAGGGCGAACATACAGACTCCGCACAGACAGTGACCCAAGCCAGGAATCAAACCCAGGTCCCTCGTGCTGTGAGGCAGCAGTGCTAACCACTGTGCCACCATGCCACCCATTGACATACTTTCTTAGTTACTGTTGCAATGTAGAAACGCTATCTGAGCATAGTAAGATCCCATAGGCAGATAGATATAAGGTAATGACCAAGTAAACTGTTTTAATAACTTTGGTTGGGGGAATATATATTGACCGGGACACAAGGCTGAACTCTAAGCTGAATGGTACCACAGGATCTGTTATATCTCGGTTTAATGTCTCATTCAAAAGGCATCACTCCCCTCAGTACTGTACTGAAGTGTCAGCCTAAATTATGTGCTCAAGTCTCTGGAGTGAGACTGGAATCTGGAAACTTGTGTCTCAAAATAAGAGTGCTGCTACAGAGACATGACTGACAGTCTCTAACAAGGCAAGAATGTCTGCTAGAATTGCTAGATTTCAATCAACTTTATTATTAACTATTTGGCAATCAAATTAAGTGCTCCTTCTACCTAATTTGTTTTCCTCATTCCATATTACAATTGTCCATATTAAATTTCACCTGTCATTGTTTCTTCACCTTTGTATGACTTATTCTAAAGTTATGGAGCTGAATTCTTCAGCTCAACTACTGCCACCCCATCCCATTAAGTTTAAATAGTAGCCTTTTGTTCAGAACCTTGTCAAATTATTTTTAGAAGTTAAAATATAGTATACCATATATCTTTTCACAGTCTACTTATGGATTCAAAGGAGTGGATTTCTTAACCTGCACATCAATTTTATGCTGTGTCTGGGGCCAAACATATTTTTAATTTGTAAGAGATTAAAGAAGGGGATAGTGTAGGTGTGATATGTCATTGGTTGCAAGGGAGGGGGAGAAACAAACCACTGATTGTTTGTAGCCTGTGCTGAACTTGTGGGAAATTTGAACCAAGGGATTACAATGGTTCCTGAGTGAACACTCTGGAAAATACCTGTTGTAGTAAAAGCCCTTAGTATAATTGAATTGTTTGGTGACACTATTGACAGCTAGATGGGCTATGAACAGAACCAACAAAGTAGCAACTTTGACTAATACACAACCTCTTGAAGAGAATTAAAATGACTATTTGTACCCAATGTATTTCCTGAAAGTGGAACTTTGAACTGATTGTGGTTTCCTGATTTTAAAAAATTGTTTTAAACTTCAGCCTGTCAAGTTGCTGTGAGCTTGCTTAATTACCGACGCTAAATCAAAAGGAGTTTAGCTCTGAGGATTTTGTGATCGTCAATCAGAACAAATTTAAAAATAACCTGTTGGACTCCTGGCATCAATGAATGTTTCATTTGGAGCCAAAATGGATTCCATGGCTCCTGTTTTCCCACCTGCGATAACATCCTGCTTGGTGGCTATAATGTGATTGCCAGAACTATATGAAAAGCAACATGTGTTAGAAGGTGTTCAAGGTCTTTTAATATCTAAATTTTATGAATGACTTGCTATCATTTTCCATTATAAGTATTAAAGTAAGCAATATTGTTAAATCCAGAGTATAAAAATCTTTTTAAGTACAGCATATTTTTCTTCCAGTTGGTAACAGTAAGTTAAAAGTTTTAAAAGTAAACCAAGCACAAGGATTCATTTCCAGGGGGATAAAAGCAGAGAAGTTAGGTTAAACCAGTATTGAACCTTGGTTAAATTACACTTGGGAGTGCTGTGTACACAGTGTACTTGGGGTGGCATGGTGGCACAGTGGTTAGTACTGCTGCCTCACAGCACCAGGGAGCTGAGTTCGATTCCCAGCTTGGTCATTGTCTATATGGAGTCTGCACGTTCTCCCCTTATCTGTGTGGGTTTCCTCCGGGTGTTCTGATTTCCTCCCACAGTCCAAAAGACATGTGGTTAGGTGCATTGGCCATGCTGAATTCTCCCTCAGTGTACCCGAACAGGCACCGGAGTGTGGCGATGAGGGGATTTTCACAGTAACTTCATTGCAGTGTTAATGTAAACCTACTTATGATATTAATATTTCAATTACAGTCCTGGGCTTGGATTTTACTGGGTGCGGTGGGCCCTGCTCCTATCTAAAATGTCAGGAGGAGCTAACTCATGATCCTGATGGTTGCCCTACTGCAATTTAACACTGAGGACAATGTTATTTGTTTTAAGGTGAGAGTTCAGCCCGTCTCAGAAGGAAGTCCAATTTTAGTAAGATCACATAGGCAATAATAAGGTAATGACAAAATAAACTGTTTCAATAACTTTGGTTGAGGGAATAAATATGGACCAAGACACAAGGCTGAACTCCAAGCTGAATAGTACCACAGGATCTGTTAAATCTCAGTTTAATGTCTCATTCAAAAGGCATCTTTCTCCTCGGTACTGTACTGAAGTGTCAGCCTAAACTATGTGCTCAAGTCTCTGGAGTGAGACTGGAATCTGGAAGCTACCTTCCAATTGGATGGCCGGCAGTCTGGTTGTCCTAGCAACACCACCATGTGTGAAGGTCACTGCTGGAACTGCAGGTAGTTCCACCACACAGGGGAGCCAAGGTAAGATCGGGGTGGGAGGTCACACCAAAGCCTGCCAAACTGGCCCCAGCGACAATGGTGATGGGTGTTGGTGGAGAGAGGGTTAAAGCGGTCTGGGTAGAGGTTTATGGGGGATGATTTTGGGGAGGGGTGGAGGTGTGGTGGGGGGGAGGCTTCCGATGAACGCAGGTAGCCACTAGAGGAGGCCTCCAGCCCCTTTTCTCAACACAAAACTGTGCTGCTAAAGCTAGTGTGTGACCAGCCCCCCCTTCAATGCCCCACCCCTACCACAGGTAAAATACCAGCTGCACCATTAATTGGCTGCTTTAGAGCCTCAAAGGCCCAAGGGCAGGCAGGGCACCTCTCCTGCCCCCTGGAAATTTCCAGACAGGTTGTGGGCAGGCAGGTAGGTGGGCAGCAGGAAGGCCTCCTGGTGACGTCAACATGCCCCCCCCCCCTCACCCCACCCCACCCCCACATTAAACCTGATAATGGGGGAATATAAAATTCAGCTGCTGATCACCATTCTAGAAGCAATGGAGAAAATGCCAAAAAAAAGATTCATGCAGACAATATCAGAACTGAGAGGATATACTCTTCAGAAAAGGGGGAAAACAGTGGCATGGTGGTAATGTCACGACACCAGTAATCCAGAGACCTGCCTACTGTTCTGGAAACATGTGCTCAAACCCCCCACCACAGCAGCTAGTGGAATTTAAATTAAATTGACCAAAACAATCTGGAATTAAAAGATAGGTTCAGTAATGGTGACCATGAGACTATCATCAATCATTGTAAAACATCATCTGGTCCACTAAGGTCATTTTGGGAAGGAAATCTGGCCTCCTTACTTGGTCTGACCCACAAGTGACTCCAGACCCAAAGAAATGTGGTTGACTCTTAACTGCTCCCTGACTATGGCCTAGCAAGCTACTCAGTTCAAGGGCAATTAGGGATAGGCAACAAATGCTGACCTTGCCAATGATGCCCACATCCCATGAAAGAATATATTTTCAAAAAATATGAATAGGCTGGAATTCTTCTCTCTTCAAAAGAGAAAGTGGAGGGCTGACTTGATAGAGGTCTTTAAGATTATAATAACTTTGACTAATATGCAATCTCTTAAAGATAGACATAGAGGAACTGTTTCCAGTTGTGGGGTGGACCAAAATTAAGTGCAATAAGTACAAGGTAATCATAAATGAACCCAATGAATAGGGAATTCAAGAACATTTATTTACCCAAAGTGTGGTACTACTACCTTAGTGGTACCACTACGGAGTAGTTGAGGCAAATAGCAAAAGAAGTATTTAAGAAAAGCTATAGAAGCATATGAGGGAGAAAGGAAAAGAAGCATATACTAATGGAAATGGAAGGAGGCTTGTGTTGTGCATAAACACCGACATTGATTAGTTGGCTTGATGACCTGTTTCTGTGCTTCAGGCTTTATGTAACTACACGATTCTTGTTGAAACAATAAAAATTCTGAACACTGATCATAAATAAGGTTTTCCTCACAGATATGGCTTTCAAATAGCCTGGACCGCACTGCACCCATTGTCATCACTCCCATTAGAAGTCATTATTTTCAGAAGAGAAACATACCTACATTTCAGGAATGAACCAAAATATCCACCAGAAACTTTTTAAATATAGATTTCAAAAATGACTGACCTATAACCTCATGGTCACATTAGCTCTTTAACATTACAGTTACAAACATTAAAACAAATGTAGAACATAATCTAATCGAAAGTAAATTATGTTATTTCAATATAATCATATTTTAGATTATCTTGACTGCATGGGGAACATAAATCAATAGGTAAATGCACAGTTGATTGCTTAATAAATGGAGAAGACAGAGATAGATTATTATAGAATCATCCTTAAAGAGATTAAATTCTAACTCTATAATGTATCAGCTGTAGCTCAGCTGGTACCACTCTTGCCTCTGATCGGGAGGTTTTTATAAACAAATTCCACCATAGGACTTGAGTATCATTGGCAAGGCCCGTATTTATTGCCCATCCCCAGTTGTCCTTGAGAAGGTGATTGTGGCCACCTTCTTGAACTGCTGCAATCTGTATGGTGTAGATACACCCCACAGTGCTGTGAGGCTGTGGATTAATGTTGCACTCGAGAACTTAAAACAAAAAAGAACAGAAGCTGACACTCTAGGAGAGTGCTACACTGTTGGAGAAGCAGTCTTCTTGTTAAACCACAACACTGCCTGTCCTCCCAGATAGATGTCAAAGAACTCCTAGCACTTTTTCAAGAATTGCAAGTGTCCTCACCATTCCTCCTCACAATTAACACGAGAAAAACAGATTATCCGGTCATTATCAATATGCACTATGTGGAGAGGTGGGCACAATAAAAAGTCTCACAACACCAGGTTAAAGTCCAACAGGTTTATTTGGTATCACAAGCTTTGGGCGTGCTGTTCCGTCGTCCAGGTGAGTCACATCATGGCAACAAAAACAGAAAATGCTGGAAAATCTCAGTAGGTCTGACAGCATCTGTGGAACATCTAGAGCCAACATTTCGATTCTGAATGACCCTTCGTCAGAGCTGCACTGTTGGAGACAGTTTTGTCTGCAAAATGTTTTGGGAGGGCTGGTGTGTGTACGCGGAAGGTGCTACATAAATGCAAGCCTTTCTTGATTACATGACCTCCCAACTCTTACTTCAACCTCTCGCCTAACTGTGACGATAGCAGTGCCCCTCAAATTGTAATTCGAGTTTTAATTTAAATCTTCAGTTTATAGAAATTGAGATATTTAATCTTCCTTATGTGGAGGAAACATTAAACTACACACATAAAGACAAAGGCATTCCAGCAACCCTTACAGAGCTTTCATCAAAGCAACGTTAATATGGTGAACAAACACTCCGTTTTCTAAACTATGAGGCGTAGTATTACTGTGAGGTATATTAGATTAGCAGAGAAAGGTATCAATCACATTAAAAAATTATGGTGACTCCAGGCGAGCAAGTTGATTTACAGCTTCTCAAATTGCACACTAACTCCTTGACGAAGGATTGTTCCACCAGACGGGTGAAGAAATAACGTTAGGACAAATGTTTCAATGGAAGGGAAAATTGTGTCCAGAAATTCCATTTAAGAGAGAAAAACGATGCCAGCGAGAGATATGTGAGTTGCTGATGGAGTGTTTTACTGCTTTTTTGCCAGCTGATCATTCCATTTAGCAGCGGTAGCAAATGCACGGGCAATATTAGCCCACAGACTTTCCCAACATCTTGAAACAAGCAGCAGTTTTAAATGAGGTCGTCCCTCCAGCTTCTCGGGTTAAAAGAGGCGGGCCTGTAAAATGTGGTAGAGCCATTACAAGAAATCTGAGATCCATTCATCATGCACTCAAATCGCCCCATTGCATTTGGATTGATTAGAGACAAACGATACCGTACAGTCCAGAGCAGAGGGGCCATGTCTTACTGACTCCCAAACCTTCATCTCGGTTCTAGGGATTCACATTTATGACTGTAACGAATGACTTTTAAACACATTCATTTCTGTGGCAACTATTTTCTCTGGGCAATTTAGGAATTCGAATACATTACTGATAAAAATGCTTTGCTTGGTAACGCTCCCGCCTCCAGGCGGTTCAGAACATTAAAGGCGCTACATGAATGCAGGTTGCTGTTTTGCCGGTGACATAACAAAAAAAACTTCATTTCAGTTAAAGAAAACAATTTTAAGTGACTCAAGGGTGAGCTAAAATAAAATGAGGTACATAAAATGTCCATAGCAAGACGGTTCTCTGACAATGACTATGACCCTATGTTATTTCACTGAAATTAGAATGCTACATTTTCCTGGATTAAATTCACATCCTCACAAATCTTTTAGTTGATAAACGTACGGAACAATAGGAGATTATTCGGTATTTTTAGCCGTATTTCTCCACAGAAGTAAAACGGATTCGCAGTTCTAATTGAGCTATATGTTGTCGCAAATGGTAGCCGGGTTTTATCATCCCATCTAATATTTCTCTTATATTCCCAATCAGTTACAGATCGAGAGGAATGTGCAACTTTGCGCTGAAGTCCTGTGCTCACGTTACTAAAAGGAAACCAATGGCGTGTGTTCTCCGAGACCTCCCTCTACATCCCATTAAACTGCGCCACAACAAATCAACCTTGCTGAGCCCTCATTTAAACAGAGAGCAGCAGCTAATTAACTCCATCTTTCCAGACTAGCCCCGCTGTTTATTTAATGTCACACAACATTAGTATCATTCACACTCCTCTCTTACTGAGCAGGATTCTCCCGTCCGTTACAAAGAATGTGTTTTATATATGAAACTCACTATTGCAGCTAAGGCTCAATCATGTGACCCAGTGCGTTCATGTTGCAAGCTCCAGATACCTGAACTGTTTGTTTAATTTTACTGGGAAATCATTTTGATTCAAGAGGACCACAGCTGAAGTCATTGGGACGGTAGTTCCTCCTCTAAAGGGATTGGAATGTTCCTGAGCTGGTCCAACTGAAAATGCTACTGGAGTCAAAAAGTTTATTTTAATTGCATTTCCAGGTGGACTTTTTGAATTGAATAGATATGTTTTATTAATTGCGACGACCATGCGGATTAAATGTGGCATTTCTAGTGTAGATTGCGTTAAGGTCAGGTTGGTTGAAGTCAAGTTGGCTACTTAAACTTATGTTTTGAATCGCCCGTTATATGCTGGCGTATTCTTATTGTGGCGGTTGATTAAATCACTCTTGCCGGTGTTTCCCTGCCTTTCAAATATCTGACTCTTAAACGTCTAGGAGAGGATTTTATTTTTTGCATCTGTAGCTTTGCTGAAAGAACAGCCCTGAAAAGATCGGCAGAGATCCCAGCCTATTTTTGTGTCCCTTGCACTGCATTTTTGTTTTGGATTCGTAGTCCTCAATTCTTATAAAAATATATAAATTGAGAGTGTGTTAAACGGTCATTGCAGACAGTTTTTCCCATCCCAGACTAAATCGTGGGGCGCTGCAAAGTAGTTTGCGCCCAGTAACTACCTGCGATTGTTTTCGTTGCTGATTGCACTATAAGTAAGTCAAAGTCAAAAAAAGTAGGTTATATTTTCCTTCAAGACAGACAAGCTAGCGTTGGCTTAGAAGGATGATCCCCCTTCTGTCCCAGATCTCCCAGGGCGCTTGCAAACATTGTTTTTACAGGTGTTCGCAGGAATCACTAAAAGTGATTAAAGGTTTATTCTATTCCATGCTAATGGATTTGGTGAGGATTTAGGTAACTTCAACAAACGGAATGGGCTGAATTTGTTAAATGTTTAGAGTAGACTTGGATCCGTATTTTGAAAGAAATGTTTTTTTTAAAAACTCAGTCCTCAACAAGAAATCCGACTCTCCGGGTAGAGGCAGAATGTAACTGAAATTAAGGAAACGTGACCCAATTGTTCAAACTACAGAGGAACTAGGACGTTTGGAAAGCAAAGCGGCTTCATCAACGATTTTTATACATAAACCTACACAGGTGGGTTCTGCAGAGACAAAATACAAGGGGAAGGAATTAAGGACGAATCCAGTAGTCGGAATAAATGTCAAATATTTAAAACGTCTATATCCTGAATTTAAAAAATAATTTATCTGTAGTTAATTTGATATCTTGCTAATTTGCGATAAACTTTTTTTTAAGAGCTTGGGTATGTTTGTTGGAACATATATACAGCATTCAATCCTAAATATATACACATATAAAATGTGAATGTTACATTTTAATTTCTCATCAGAACACTGGCATTGGACAGAGTGGAAGATACAAGAATGTATTCACTGAATAAAAGCAACGTCATATAAAAGCCATCATTTTGAAGGCATCGATTTAGACAGGCAGTGGGTGTCCTTTATCAAGGACATGTTGTACTAGGCTTTAACATTGCGTTTGCTATCGACCATAATAAAGTGGCAACTTAGCGCAAACTAAAATTGTTTATCAATTATTTAGCATTCTTCACACGCCTGAAAAAGTTACCATTATCTTGCATTTAATCGAACTCATTAGAGTATCTTAGAGTATCTTCCAGTTTTTTGTGTAAGGTAAGGCAAAAAAACAGAATTATCTAACCAGTGTTTGCTGCGTTAGTTAATTCCCAGTGTGTAGAACAAGGTAAAGTTGCACACTAAAACAACATTATAGAAACTGGGGTAACTTCCAATATCGAAGATTCAACAATAAAAGGCAAATTCTGGATTAGGTCCCCTGAAAGTGGATAGATAATGGCCAATCTAGAATAATCATTACCCCCAGACTGATACCCATTATTTATTCCACTGATTAATTCACAGAGAATATGCATCACTATCTGTTGGTTCCTTTTCACTTTAGCATCTAGGAAAATAATGCATCGATTTTATAACTGGGGGACCTGTTGCTTTCGGCCGTAACGGTAATTAGCAATTTAGGGGCAGAATTAATTTGCATTGATATAGTGCCTTTCACCACCTCAGCTCGTCTCACGGTACTTCACAACCAATGAGGGAGTTTGACGTGTAGCCACTGTTACAATGTAGGGAAACAAGGTGGGCAGGCCTATCGTATTACACACGGCTCGGCTGGTCACCTTTGATACAACTAGGGTGTGCCTTGGGACTAACCAAAGTGCAATTGGACGCGCGGGCGATTTCGGTGATTTACGGTAAACGCTGAGTTGGGTAGAGGGTTAAGGATCGGTTCCGGTCCTCACACAGCTGCCTTGTCAATAAGGATCTGCCACAAGTGGAGACATCCCTGCTGTCAGGACCCAGCCCTGCTCCCTAACCCTATCTCCCACCTCTCAAGCTCTAAAATAAGGAAAGAAAGGCCACTGAGCCACATAGCAGGGCCATGCATTTTCCCTTCTAATTTTGTATCTGGTGGGATCAACAATTCTAAATAAAGACAGATATCTGACAGATCGCCGCCTAATCCCTTTATCAGTCAAACTCGACTTCACCATCCGAAACTACCGAGCAGTGCTGATTATCACTGCAGATAACCAAGTGTAATTGCTTCAGCCTCTTTCAAATAAAGTGGAAAAGATTGGAGTTTAAAAAACAGCTTTAGATAATTAACACTGCTAGCTGTTTGATTCTTATTTCATAAAAAAGTAACCCGCTAATCTGAAAACAAATGTACGGCATAAAATCTGACTAAATATTGAATGAATTTACCTCTAGAGTTCCAGATACACCTTCGCCCAACTCCCTTTTAGTTAGGCCTTAAATAAATGTCTATCATTGCAAATCTATGTTTGAGTGGTCCCCCCCCCCCCCCACACATAAATGACCAGAGCACATTAACTGCCCACTTTGGGGTATTATAAAACTGTAGCAAATATAATATTGAATTAACATTTCCGCCACAGTGAAAATAAAATGTTAAGAATGGAAGTTTTATTTTATTGATGGAATGTTCACGTTCATTATCATGGCAATAATTGGACCAAACCTTCGTTACATCCTTAACTTTAACTTTGACCAACCAAGGAGCATGACACCATAAGCCGGAGTAACAACGAGCCAGCTCAGTATAACCCAGTGCAGACCTGGGGTCTGGGCGTGTGGCATTAGGTATCGGGCACAGCGTCGGCTATTGCAGAACCCGATCAGCACAAAACATGGACGGGTTCATTATCTTAGACGCAGCATTAGTATGTCTCCAGAAAACTTGGATGCATTTAGCTTAAAGGACTTGCCTTCCCCATATATATATATATATATCAATATCGGTTCGCATCACGACCCTTGCTGTTTACCAATCACACAATTTGAAAACATTGATAATATTGTGCAGTTTAAAAGTCTCCGAATAACAAGGTCGGTTGCTCTGTGATGTTTTTTGTGCATTGCAGAAGCCCGAGTGTTGAAGAGCTGTTGTGGTTATTTAATCAGTAAACCTCTGCGATCGCGATTCCACAGAGAGGCAATTTCAAAGTTGGGGAACATGTGATGTTTCTCCTCTTTTTCCCAAAGACAAGATCTATTTAAATCATCAATACACGCCCGTTTGCAGGGCTAATCTGCGCCTCGAAAATAAACGTAGGTTATTTTTTTAAATCAACTCTCCTTGCGCAGTTTATATCCAATTGATTACAAATCAGCCGGTTGATTTTTGTCAAGGAAAGCAATTTAAAATTAGTAGCTTGAATTGCTGTTCTGCCCCTGTGCTGGATAACTGTTAGAAACAGACCAGCATTGCTGAACCCAGCACACAGCATGGAAGCCACAATGATTTAATTTCAGAGGTTGTATTGTGTTGGTTTATGTTAAAGCTTCAGCCGGGGGTTGTGTTTATAAAGTATTCAAACTCTATTCACTATCGAAAGCCGAACTCTTTAAAGAGAAAATCAGCTTCGATCAGCTGCCGTTACATTCACAATTCTGCTTTTGCAGATCTTTTATATATATATATAAAAGGAAATAACAAATACATCCGGAGAATGGTAACCCAAGTTTCGCTATTTGTTAGGTGTTTCCTGGCAGCAGAGGCTGTGATTTTTGAGATCGGCGACTATTTAAAAAAATGAGGCTTCCAAAGGGTTTATGAAATCGGGGTTGAGGTGTGAGGGCGATTAATTATTGAAATCTTAAGGAACTGAGTGGGGGGGGGGGGGGGGGAATGCAAATGAAAAAAAGGTCGGATCCTATCGAGTTCTTCAAAATGCCGAAAGGTAATTGATTTGTATGCAAAGAGGACCAATCCCACAGGTGACATTTGAGAAGCTCTCGGGTTGCAGATCCTGACGTGTTCTCCAGAGTCCCCGCACTTACAGAAACTTTGCTCTTGTCTTTTGCAATGGGCAGGAGAGATGTGCAGCCAATCAGCGGCCGCTCATCACTATTAATGCGTACTTTCCAGGATGGGAACAGTGTGCTGCCGCCAACCTCTAACACTAGCGCTTGAGAATATCACCCGCTGGATATCCGCCACTTGTTTGGATCTGTTAACCCTTCCCGGGCTCGGCGATCTTTGTGTGTGTGTGTTTTTTTTTGCTTTTTGGTGATCAGATTGTGGATACTACGCCCTGACTGTCAGTGAGCCATGTCGGTGCTGCCTTCTTTCGGTTTTACTCAAGAACAAGTAGCGTGTGTCTGCGAAGTGCTCCAGCAAGGAGGCAACTTGGAGAGGCTGGGCAGGTTCCTCTGGTCACTGCCAGCCTGCGACCACCTCCACAAGAACGAGAGCGTCCTGAAGGCCAAGGCGGTGGTGGCTTTCCACCGGGGCAACTTCCGAGAGCTCTACAAGATCTTGGAGAGTCACCAGTTCTCGCCTCACAATCACTCCAAGCTGCAGCAGCTCTGGTTAAAGGCCCACTACATCGAAGCCGAGAAACTGCGGGGGAGGCCCCTCGGTGCCGTGGGCAAGTACCGGGTCCGGAGGAAATTCCCCCTGCCCCGGACCATTTGGGACGGGGAGGAGACAAGTTACTGCTTTAAGGAGAAGTCGCGGGGTGTCTTGAGGGAGTGGTACGCGCACAACCCGTACCCATCTCCGAGAGAGAAGCGGGAGCTGGCTGAAGCCACAGGGCTCACCACCACTCAGGTCAGCAACTGGTTTAAAAACAGGAGACAGCGAGACCGAGCGGCGGAGGCCAAGGAGAGGTAAGAACCCCCATGTGTACAGGGGGGCAAATCGCACCGCGAAACGCGCCCCCAAAATCCCCCCCAATTTACACCGGCAGAACTCTGGCGCTGCAACTAGGAACAAACTCTATTTAATATCTGCTTCGGAGTAAGTCACACACACGCTCCCGCTCAGGAGCGGCCGGTTCCATCTCTGCCCCGTTTAACTTCTAATCTAACTATACGTACTGAGCAAAATATAGATTATGGCATTCAATTATTTAGCGTGTTTCTGCAACAAAGCCATAGCGTGTTGAAATGTAGATATTAAAGATAACCTTCAAATAATAAACAGGAATCGCTGTTTTCAATCAGATCCATAATTTAAGTTTTATAACTTTATTTATTAGTGTCACAGGTAGGTTTACATTAACACTGCAATGAAAAGTGAATGTGAGGCGGTGCAAACTTTAAACAAAAAATATTGATTATTATTTTAATTTATAAAGTCTATAGTCCCGGGCAGAAAATGCCAGACTGAAAATTACAAGGTCGAAATTAACCGAAGGGTTTTAATTTTTAATGTAAGAATTGTTGAATAAATAAGGCACATGTGACTCTTACACTGGACAGTAATGCCTCAGTGTTTATATAAATCTTACCTGGTGATGGAATCCATTCTTGGATACCGAGCAAATGTCCATCCCCTGACTGATCGGTTAAGTTCCCCTCCCCCAAGAAAACCCCCGTCATGCTTATTATCCTGATGTTGTTGCGTTTTGAGAATTAAACAAAACAGCGATGCGTTTTATTCGATTCATTCCACTTGGTTCTGCATTTTTAAAATCAGTTTTAAATCCGTTTTAAATTATTTTAAATAATCACCAACATTCATTATGAATGATAATTACTTTTCTCGTTCTCCTGTTCCCATCAAGGTAATGAAGGAACCGCGCCGATCCTTGCCAATAGTAAGGCAAGAGCATTGACTGTCTTAACTTATTCATAGCAGTTTCTCCTTAGTAACCTGTTCCCAGCACTTAGCGTTCATTTAGGCACGGACTCAGCTTTAGGTACATTTAAGTCAGAGTTAGGAAGTATTCGCTTGGAATAAGTTAAGTAAGCATTAATTTCACACTATAGCTAAGGATGGATCGTTGAAAGACAAGTGGGAGAGGAGGGGGCGCTTATTGTTTGAATATAGGTGAGGTCTTTTAAAATCGTCATTTATTTTGAGTTCTTGCTTATGTTTGCTGTTCCAATAGGGAAAACAATGAAAACACAAATACTTCTGGCAATAAACAGAACCAGTTATCCCCTATCAACCGCAGTAAAAACCTGATGTCAAGTTCCGACGAGGAGTTATCGCCGCCCCAGAGCCCGGATCACTGCTCCGGGAGTCCTGTCTTACTGCTGCCGGGGTCTCTGAACCAATCCGTCGATTCCACCTTCTCTCTTCACGGCCTGAGCCTTCGCCAGGCGGCCACGCTGGGCCGGTCCATCCACATGGACTGCAGGGACTCCCTGCTCGGCACTCTAACGTCCAGCCTGGTCGATCTGGGATCGTAAAAAAAGAGCAAATCGCCGCTGGACAGCCGAATTATAAACTGATCAGACACTCAATGCTGTGCTGTGTAAATAATTGAAAGGTCTTGTCCAAGATATGGAATTTCAACTGATGGTACTTAATCTGTGAAAAAGAAAAGGCGAGATGCTCTCCTTTACAATTAAGAAAACCCGCCTTCGTGAACTGCTGAGAGGCCTGATAACTCACTTAATGCTCTTCAAATCTTTATGCTCTCCCTACTGCACAAAGGGCGTTGCGAATGGAACAAAACCAGTGGCCGGCCAATGCCGTTTCTGCCAGATTCCCGCATCTGTCAGAATCAAACCTGGATTATCTCTCGTTTTCCATCTGTTCGCGTTCCCCGTGAATCACTGCTCGCGAAAATGAGAGATCGGCTAGGACGGACGGGTGTGTAACTGAGGTAACTGTACAGAAAATAATCAGCTTCCCTCCCCCCAACTCAATATCAGGCAAAAAGTTCAGACACCTCTTGAGGCGACTCTCGAAGTTTACATTGTCACTAGTGGTGGATGGAGAGTTACATGAAAGTAGTTTATAATAAAATCCAAACATGTGAAAAGCACGCGCTTGCTTATGTTGTCTACTTTTTACACGTTTTGAAAAGCAGCATCTATGGTACTGGCTGCTGCTGGAAAATGATGTCTGGAGTTGTTGTTATTGGATGAGGAGGCTCTCTGCAACTTGCAACTCAGGTGAAACATCAGCAATATTAATATTTCTATATTTAAGACAAGGTGTCAGCTCCTGACTCACAAATTCCCCTCAGTGTCATGTCACGGTAAGCATTATCCCTGGAACATGGGAACAGGCGCGACTATCTGATTCTGAATCTCCCCCCCCCCCCCCTTCAACTGCACCTAGCAAACCTTTAGCCCCTTTAGATCATGCACAAAGTCCATGTCGATGGAGTTATCAGAAGGAGCGGTCACCCGGCATTTTCGCGCCAGAGCGCTTTCTAAGCAGGAGATTAAAAATATCGAGGGATTGGGGGGGGGGGGGTTCCTCCCCTCTGTCGCTTGGAGGTTATTCTCTAGAAATTTTACATTGCCCCCAGAAGATAGATTGTGTTCCGCGTCCTGAATATTTTCTTTCCTTCAATATGGTTAACAAAATATAGAAATAATAATAAAAAAAGTGGAAACATAAATCCAACTGTTGAAAACTTGTCATATTTTGTTTTATTTCTTTATTTCTCCCCCCTCCCTCACCAGCCAAAGTGGCTCCCCCCCCCCCCCCCCCCCCCAGGCTGAACTTACTTTTACACAATTGAAACTAAAACTGCAATATTAAAAACAGTTTTAAAGAGGGGTAATAATGTGTCGCTTGCTGTTATCAGTCATCTCCTGAATTGGGGAGAGGAGGGTCACACAACCGTGCATCATTTTTAAGTAAAAATAATCGCCAGTTCGCACTTTAGATTTTACACCACAGATAAACAGCTGGATATGAAATGCGTTTAACTATTACAGGCCCCCAGCTTCCTTGCCTTTCTCTTTATTGTGCTGTAAAAAGGGCATAGCAACCAATCATTTTACCAACTTCCGGTGAAGGATCTATAATGCAAATTGAAATGCAACTTATATTTAGAACAAGGACAAGCGTTTGTTAGCAGGCTCCCCGGCGCTTTAATCGTGTGTCCTGTTGCTAATACCTTTTGATAGTATATGGTTATGGTTTACTGAAGATTGTAGAATGTTTATTCTATATGTTTCGGGCCATGGAGATCTCACCCCCTCTGGAGGACAGACTTTCTCACTCGGGACTAAGTCAGTTTAGACAGAACTCTTGTGTAAAATATACATTTATCTTGGAATGGGGGCTGGCGTGGAGTACGAGGGACTCTAATTGCTGCGAGGGCTCAAAAGAGAAATGTAACTTTTATCGGGGCCAGCTTAAACTCCAAACACATTTAGAACCTGCCACTCGCCTTTTACTTTTATCTCGGATAGTCAGTGATGTGGGGCAGAGAGACGGCAGCATAAAGTGCTACTGTGGTCACCAGCCATCACCTCAATGGAGATATTGGCGGAATGGTTACAGTAACCCTTTGATGACAACTCCAGTAAGCGGTGCTGGGGTGACTGGAGCAAGGGCAGGATAGATGCTTCCTAACGTCTTAAGCAGTTTGCCAATATTTACAAGGCCATTTTACTCAGCAAACATCGGAAATATCCACACCAACCATCTGGCTAGAAAAACATGACAAGAACTCGCAGTGACTAAACATTTCTATTGACTCTCAGGTTCTACATTTTGTTTTAGAGATTTGTTTTAATTGTTATTTTTTTTTTCTCCCAGCCAATTAAAAAAGGATTTGCGTAGGGGTTTTAATACGGATATGATAGTCTGGTCAAATTAATTAAAGTAAGCCTGGAGGGTTAGGAGGTTCAGTGGGGGACACAATTCAACAGTTCAGGACAGAACTTGTACATCAAATGTATCTTTCACTACCGGGGCTAACCCATTGGCGATATTTCTACCCATACGTTGCGCTGAAACACCTATCACTTGTAAAGTGTAAAGAAAATGTAGCATCAGGATGGTCTTGCTCCGAGGTGACTTTGATCTTGTTGCACTGCGGGCGTTTCATTTGCAGTAATCTCGAAAATAGCAGCTCAAACGGCAATCGCCCCCCCCCCCCCCACCCCCGCCCCACTCACCCCATACCCCAATGGTTACGAAAGGCATCTCGGTTTTGGGTAGAGTTTTCCTCTAAATGTAAAATAAACACACGACTGGCCTCCAGACACTTTTTGCTGGGAACTAAAAAGGCCTTCTATGAGATGAGGGTAATTGTTTCGTACAGCTCGAGTTTGCAGAGAACTGAGGATTTCCTGGAGTTAATGTGAACCAGCCGCTGGCTGGACTGGGCCTGCTGAATGTGGAGCAGATTGTGGCAAATATTACAGGGATTCGATTCAGTCTTTTGTGTTTTTAGAAGCACCTCGGCACTGATTTCAAATTTGTTTTCTTTACATTTTAAGCGTGCTCACAAAATGAGATCCTCTTGTTTAAATCCGCAAACAGAGGTTGCGTTTGTACCAAAGCCCCTAAAAGCCTTGTCCTAATATGCAGCTAAATGAATTTTACCCCCCAAAACAAGTCTAGTTTCCAATGCAGGGCCCATCCGAGAACTGAAAGGGGAGACGGTTAATTCCGTGGTCGGAATCGATCACAAAAGTTGCACATTTTACCCCCTCAGCCAGGCGATTGGCTTGGGTCATTCGTGACCATGGTTTGAATTATCAGAAATGCAAAAACAAAAGCCCTGTTTGAAATGCAAAGCAGTGCCAACACCGACTGATAAAATGCTTTTGTAGAAAATATGTTTGAAGGAAACGTGTTTGATTAATGCAGATGCGTTTTCCACGGCCCATGTCAAAATATGGCTGTCATCGAATAAGCAATCTTTAAAATCTGGCTGAAATTGGGTGGGTGGAGGGAGTGGTGGGGGGGGGGGGGGGGGCGGAGGTGGATGGAGTCCGCTGGGAAATAGACAACAGTTTCTGATGAACAAGGAACAAGCTTCAGTCCAATGTGTAATGGAGCTTTTAGAATTCCAATTGTACCAACATTACACTGTTCCTAAGCAACACACAGCAAATCAAGGGAATGTGATCAAATACTAGAGTGCAGGTGATATTACCAGAGGAAAATTGTATTCTCGAATTGTACTGACCTACAGATCCAAAGTCAGTACAGTCCAAAGATGTCTAGAGATGTGTAGGTTAGGTAGATTGGCCATGCTAAATTGTCCCTTAGTGTCGGGGGGATTAGCAGGGTAAATACATAGGCTTACCGGGATAGGGTCTGTGTGGGGTTGTTGTCGGTGCAGGCTCGATGGGACCGAATGGTCTCATTCTGCACTGTAGGAGTTCTATGATTCTACTTGGGAAAGTCAACTATTTGATGCTTTTTGAAAGTGACATGCTTTGAAATCTTTGTATGAATGCTTTACAAAACTTCAGTGCTCACGAACGAAAGTGAATTATTCTGTCAGATAACGTAATTTATATCGGTACATGAAAATCTTACCACTGAAAAGAGGTTGCAATCTTTCGTACATGCATAAGAATGTGCAAGTCACTCTGATCTGACGCACAGGCCTATAACTGAAATGCAATAGGACCTTCCATCAGTTTTAGAACAATTCCAATTGTCATCTTGTTTTTTTTCAATGTATCAATTCGTTACTTGATCTCCCGTGGCAATGCTCATTCATGGTTTGGGACATGGATGCCCCGTGTAGATTACCTGCACTGAATTTGTCTCCTTACCAAGGTTTCAGACTTGACTCGCCAGGGTTTCCTTCCCCCCCGCAAGACAGTCTGGGTGACTGAGAGTTGGTCTTAAACCGGGAGCTGATTTCACACTGGTTCAGTTGGTGTTTTCTTTTATGGAATGTTTTGCGCTTTCTGGCTGCGATTTGGGGAGTTACCATCGCCACCAGCAGCCCTTACAACCATGTTCAAGGTGACCAGAGTGTTTGCCTCGATGTGTGTCACTATGTTACAGCCTCTTGTCTGCGATTTTATTTACTGCCCCTCCCTTCCCCCTCCCGCCACTCACTTTTTTCTATTATCCTTGGCCTCCCTCGTTTGTTTCTGGTTCAGTTTGTTACTGTGCGCGGTCTTTTTAACCGCGCTGATTATACGTGGAGTTTCTGGAGGGGGGGGGGGGCAACAATGGAGGGTGGGTGAGATACAGAAACTCCACCTGAGATTTCACTCTGCCACGTGGTAAAGCAGTATTCAGTTGCAGTGTGTCTGACCAAGATTGTGAAGGCAACATCTGGTGTACAATATGACTTGGGAATTAAAATACAGAAAATGACCCATTAAGACACAACAAAATAAGACAATTAACCAGCGAGGAATATAAAATGGCAAACACTGAAAGAGAATTGTCAAGTGATTGGGACAGACAGAGAAGCAAAGGCGTTTTATTAAACAATAACTAATGCTCCTTTCACCAACACGAAAAGTGCAAAGACATATTATAACCAGACATCTTCTAAGTTTCATTTAATGTTCCTAATTTAATTAATTAATCCACAAGTCGATTAGGCAAGTACCCAACATTCTAAGGTCTACATGAAGAGATAACCGGCTTTCACCCAGCACTGAAATAAGGTATTTCAGACTTCCTGCGCTTGCTTCATTGGATTATTAAATAATGAATGGTCCTTTAATGATGCGTTGCCAAGTCGGGGCAGTAATGTTACACCACATTTCATAGTCACAGAAAAGGTTTGTTACATTGACTTGAAATGGAAGCCCACCCTGCGGGTTGGGGGGGAGGTCCCCCAGAACCACATAGGCGGAGTTCTGGGGGATATCTTCACTCAGCTGCTAGAAAACAAATAACAGCAAGAACGTTCTAGAAAAAAAAAACCAGAACAGTGGTTGCGTTGAAAGAGCTATGTTTTCCCCCCCTCTGTTGTTGGAAAATAAGTTTAAATGCATCTGGGGCAGGAAAAGGGAGAGTCAAAATGAAGGCGTTGGATGGGGAGATTTGTGATTTATGTTGGATAATTAGATAAGGTGGTGCATTAAAATCGTAGCAGAAAAACCGTCTATTGTGATGCTTGAATTGCTATTTCGCTGCTTGGTTTCGACATGGACAGTTTTGGCTGCTATCAGTACTTTTCGCTCGAATTAAAGGGATAACTAAGCGCTGCAGATGGGAAATTAATTTTCTAAATTCCTCTGCCGCGGCTACAAACCAATTTTAATACAAGGGTGCACAGCTGCTCCGAAAGTAGTGATGTTCCTTCCTGTATCAGTAACGGATGAGTGCCATGACCAGAACAGTTATTTCTATCTCCCCTTGGCTGCGATCCTTTAAAGAGACTCTATCACCACGTGTTTCCCCATGCGATTGACCGATTAAAGTTCGAATGACTGCAGACCTCTGGCAAGTCACAAGGACCGTTTGAAGGTTAGGGCGCATTACTTCCCCCGCCCTGAAGTCATGCTGCATGACAGGATGTTTGTTGTTGGGAAGAGGAGAGGGGGGGGAGGGTGGGGTTGGGGGGGAGAGAGGACAGGGTTATTGTTTGAGGCTGTTGAACGTAAAACACGAAATTCGACCACAAATGCGCACTATTTCTGCAGAAGCATCGGTAATGGTCATTTTCATTTACATTTCACACTCCCCTCCTCACTTAAGAAGGGCGTGGGAGTGGGTTGGTTATTTCTTCCTGCCATGCCTTCTCAAAGAGAAAACATTATTATCAAAATAGCAGGAGTAAACGTGGAGGGATCGCCGCACACAATCAGATTTCAAATGATAAGGTCAGAAATGTTGCAAGTTCACCGAATGCGAAGATTATTTTTTTAAAAACTGAAGTGCAGAAATGCAACATGCAAAAAAGGGGTAACTGGGCGCCATTGCTGTGTCATTGGACATACACCTGCAGCTTTCCTGCAGTGAATAGTAGTACATTGACCTCACTCCAAGGTGGTCGACTCTGATGAAATTACGGCTGAAGTAAATGGAGCTCTAAATGCATGGATTAGCTCCACACATCAGTGGCCCGGCCAGACCTGTCTTCATTGATAAGTTAAGATCAGATAACAATTATTTCCTTCTGTGATCCAATTGCTAATGTTTTAGTCGGTCTGTGCAAGGGGACAGTACACACATTGAGATGAAAAAAATGTATATTTTTTATTTAATGTATTTAAATAAAGATGGGGGGGAGAGAATTATCTTTCGACCTTTTTTCTTCTTGCTCGGTTTTCCGAGAAATCAGAGGGTGTGCAGTTTCCCGATACTTTCCTTTGCTTAAGATATTGATTTTTTTCTGAAAAATGCATGAGCCGTGAGAAATCTGAAACTCGAGGTGGGGTGGTGCCGTGGAGAGAGACACAGGCAGTGCAGTGGAAGCTTTCCAATGTCATGTAGGGACAAAGACATCGAAACAACTCTCAGGGACAAAGTAGCTGGAATGTGCGTAAAGATAGATTTCCGTTAATCCTCATCTGTAGCTGTTTACCCCCCAGGAGAAGGGGATTAAAAGGGCGTTCCTTCAAATTTGTCCGCCTCACACCCAAATGTCAAGTAGGAATCTCCCAACCGGTGGAGAACTCAATTAACTACAAAAAAAAGCGGGCAGTAAATAACTAACATTCAGCTAATGGGACGGTGCCTGCTCCTTTATCCGAATTGTACATTTGGAGGTCTGCATGTTACTTCACCCACATGGCGGGATGCTTGAGGGAACACTGTGTCAGGATTATATGCACTGACTGTCTGCTCACTCTCAGCCTGTAAAACAAAACACAGATACGTCTAGAAAAAAAACAACGTGGGTGGATTTATTTATGAAGCGATTTTTTACAATTAAATTATAATTAATCGTGGCAAGTACAAAGACGCTTATGCGACGCCAACCTTTGGTGAAATACATTCGTCATTGACTTAAAGGGCGTTTGGGGAATGTATCAGAGTGGAAATGAATGTGGTTATGAAGGTGCAACTCTTTACATTCATTGCAATCGGAACGTATCTGCAAATGCTAAGAATCTATGTCTAGTGTCACAACTGAGGGCAATATAATTAAAACCAGAAATATATTACAAGGTGCATTATGCTGCAATATCTATGAGTGCCTTCTTCAATTAAGGAAGTGTAGGATCTGCATTGGTATATATTCGGGTTCAGTTTTAAGGCAATGGTGTTATAGAGTTCTAAATTGCTCACCGGTTGATGCAGACACAGTGTGGGTCTCCTCAAAGTCCTTCTCTAAGTCTGAAATTATTTATGCCTACTGTGGGCTCAGTTGGAAATGCTGACAAATAAATTTAGTGTAGAGGCGTTTACTGACAACTTTTCGGAGGAAGCCGATTAATTTCCCTGCAGGCGGGACTACTCAATGCAATAGATCCGAATCACCGACCTGCCCTCTGTAAAGAAGATGCTTAGAAAAGTAGTTTCACTGCTGTGGACAGTTCTTTTCTTCCCATTCCTATCCCGCTCTCCAGTTGAAAAGTTTAATTTTTAATGTTTATTTGACAGGAATTAAGCATATGTTCCACCTAAACAGTAATTTTGTACCGGATAAAATCAGAATAGGAGAGAATAAACTCTGCTAAATATCTATGATTCCATAGTAAGTGCCTCCATAAGGATAACATTGCATCAACACGAAGAAGGAAGCCGAAAACTGAAAAGTCAGGCTAATTTGATGCTGAGGTCTTCACAAGGAGTTGTGTCCTTGTTTCATCAACTGGCCTGATCAACTAAATGGGACGAAAAGTTTATTGTTTCAAGACAAATGTTTCTTATGGGGTCTTTTTTAAACAAAGGATTTATTGAAAAATTGGTGCCATTTGGAAATCACTGGGTGTTTTATGAATGGCTAGAGTTTTCTTAACAAAAGAGATATTGACTTACATTTGATGTATTCATCTGTCTGAAAGAGCTCAGAAAAAAAACAGGGGGAGGGAAGGTATAGTGTTCGCTTACCAACATTTTTTAAAAGAGGAAACAAGGGACAAGCTAAATCATTATTACTACCTGTTCTTACGGTGAGCGATCACCTGTTAAAAGGTCATGAATAACAGGTAGATCTCCATCTCCCTCTCTTAAAAAAAGGGGCCATTTATTCGGTGACAGCTGATTGACAGGCTGTGAAACACGAGCTTGTGGGTCTGGCTGATTTGAGGATAAAACTCTGGATGTCCCCTCAAACATTTCAGGAAATGAAAGTTGTAACTCGATCCGTTCAGCCAACATCTCCCGGAGCAAACACAAAGGCTCACAGGAACCTACCCGGATTATTTTGCAGCGAGATGCTGGAGACAAAACAGCCGTCACATTGAGCAGAGAGCTGGCAGCTTGCTCCCACATTTATTAGAAATGTCTGTCTGAGCTGCCCTTTAAATGGGTCAACATTTTCCTAAGTGTACAATAAGCACTTTTCTTCCCAAAAATAACATCCCTTTTTCAAATATGCGCACTGCTCTCAAAGTTCTGCCATCGCCGTGTTTTATGTCAAATGAGGTCCTACCATGTGATCCTCCAGGCGTTCAAATGAACTCTCCATCTATCCAGATACTCCCCCCCCCCCCCCACCCCCCCCAACCTCCCCCACCACCACCACCACACCATAACAGCCTGTCAGGCTGCTGTTTGGCTCCTCGGTTGGAGAATGTCCCTTACTTTTAAGTTGGGCATTTATTTTATCAGGATAATTTTCTATTGGCACATAACCATACTTGCAACATGCAACCACCATTGCGACGGCCATTGACATAAAGCAATGGCCGAAAAACTTACCAGAAAATAAATTGCTACATCTATTTGCCGGCAATCTAGGTAATGTGTTATATCAGGTAAATTCAGATTGTGCGTGTGTGTGGAGCAATGGGTCCTGGAATGAAATGGTCATCAATAATGTAACAGTCAATGGCACCCGTAAAAGATGTAAGCTTTCTGCCTCTGTTTTAGGTTAAACTAGGTAAGCAGTCCACAACATGCTAACGGTAGGGTAGGAGCAGTTGCCATGCTTATTTGCCGCAGTACGTTTCCAGCACCCTGGACATCCTTAACAATATTGCCCAGGTTGAATATTAATTGACAACATCAGTTCTAAGTTGCGTCTTTCTCAAAGGTACACACTGAGGGCCACCGCGTTCCATACAACTTGTTCCAACCCGTAAGTATAGGAGGCAAAATGGTTCAATGTCACACTAACACGTGCGGAATATTTTTCAAAGGACGTTGGGAGGGATATGAATTCAATTGCTAATAAATTCGTCAAGCAACAAAAATGTAAATGGTTAAATGGGCCAGAGACATCTCTTTTTCGGAATTGCAACTGCAGTGAAATGTGATCTGACGAGTACCTAATTGTAACATCTTGATATTCAGTGAAAGGAAGACTAATAAGTCTATCGGGTGTTCTGTTTCAGCGAAGTAGCGACAAGAATGCAGAGAGCGACTGAGGTGCAATTTAAAAAAAATAGGAAATTCGTGACTTTATGTCGAGAATATTAATTAAACCTGGCTACAGGCAAAGTTCATCTGTTTTTTTTTGCTGTAAAGCGAGACACCAGCAACAAATCTGTTGCAAATTACATGCGTCAGTGACTTCTGAAGCAAACGGAGTTCTAACAAAGGTGAGTTTTATGACGACGACACTCGCCAAATTTGTTTGTAACATCGTCCGTTCCCATTATTAGACTTTTACAACCGATACGGGAGTCATTAAACACGAGCTCAATCCTGGGGGGGGGGGGGGGGGGAGAATCCTGCAGCCAATACTTATATCAGAGATGTCAACCGCAGCGCTGAATGTGTATTTGTGAATATAGGATGCTGCACTCACCTTCAAGGGAAATATAATTGTGTGCTTATGCGGGCTGCAATCTCGCTGTTAAAGATATTTTGTATATATACGCCATATTGTATATTGTACTCCAATGTTTACCTGTTATTCCAGCTAACACCTAATATCTGATTGCTTTTGATGTACAAACTCATGTATTTGTATATAATCCTCCAAAGATTTTTAAAAATTGTCCCTTTGAATAACGCAAAGGCATCTCAGAGTTCCAATCTGGTTTATTCGCATCTCCTTTGCAGGTAACGACATTTTCTGTTTGGAAATACCCTTGGAGCCGAAGGGAGACGAATGTTTCACTCCCGGGTTTTACATGATCATAAAGTTAAAAAGTTTATTTATTAGTCACAAGTAGGCTTACACCGCAATGAAGTTACTGTGAAAATCCCCTAGTCGCCGCGCTCCGGCCCCTGTTCGGGTACACTGAGGGAGAATTTAGCATGGTCAGTGCACCTAAACCTGCACATCTTTGGACTGTGGGAGGAAACCCACGCAGACATGGGGAGAACGTGCAGACTCCACGCAGTCAGGGATCCAAGCTGAGAATCGAACCCGGGTCCATGGCGCTGTGAGGCAGCAGTGCTAACCACTGTGCCGTCCTGCCGTCCTCAGTATTAGTGATATTCAATAAAGGGGTATTCGTAGCTGAATACTTGGATTGAGTTTGAACTCACTGCGATGATACAAGTATTAACCAGCTCGCCCCTACAACACTCGTCAAAATGTGATCCGAATGTTGATGGGGGGGGGGGGGGGGGGAACAAAATGTTCTTAAATTGGGAAGACATTTAATGGGAAATACACACACCCAAACTCGGACAGAACACAAAGTTCATCAGGAGATATTCTGAGGTTTGAAGAGATACATTGTAAAGAATCTGCACGTGTGATGATGTTCGGTGCAATTGTTCCACTCTACGGTTGTCCACTCCTTCTCACAAAGTCGAAAGGAGCGTTTCCAATGTTATTCTGACTGACAGCAACTGAATTATTTCCATTTCACAAACAGCAGTACATGGTTTAGACTGAAAAAAAAACACCCACTGGAACAAAATATTGCTTCTAAAGTTCCTAGCTCACTATTGTTTGCAACTGCTCCGCCGCTTTAGGGTTCACTTGTATAGGGGGATATGTAACTATGAAATGATGGGCTTTTCTCTGGGAGTATATAGATCTATATATAGGGGCACCGACTGGCGGCAATGCCTGGGTATGAGGAGGAGGGAGCCAATCTTAAAAGCCCCGGGACCTGACCATTCCAAAGCCTCGGGAAGCTGGCTTTGTACCAGCAGAACCGAATCTGTGAACATGGATTCAGGCTCCCCCACCCCCCCTCATGTAGCTGAATGTTTGACTCCCAGGCTCAAGGTCACTCTGCTCGGAGGGCCTGTCACTCATTATAAGGGGGGGGGGGGGTTAGGCGGGTGTTGCGGCGGGGGGAGTGGGGGGCGGATTGTGTTCCATTATGGGCCATGTGGAAGTCTGTTGTGCAGAAATTGCAGCCACAAGAAGGGAAGGAAGGCCTCGCACACCGGACAGACTCTAATCCAGTCTGTACAATACTTCCTTGCTTAGTCTATGATGGAAGAAGGTTCCGGAGAAACACAACACCGGCCCTACCAGTCTAACCTCGTGTGTGTGTGTGTGAGAGAGAGGGGCATCTGCACAATTACGTATTCCCTATTTTCAAACGATCTTTCCATATTTTTTGTTCTCTCTCCAATAAAATTGTTCTCAGTCACAACTTGGGAGATCTGCTGAAGCACAGCCCAGTTCTCTGTGCTTCATTTGTCTTATTATTCAAATGGGTTGGCTGTGTTAGAATTATACCAGGCACACAGGGAGGGGGAGTCGATTTGCTGTGAAAATCAGCAGGGTAAACGGTGTTCAGATTGTGTGTGAAAACTGGGTAAATAAGCACCACTCAAAACCTCAATCGGCCTGAACTGAATACACTGGCAAAATAACCCAGCCCTTCAGCTACTGACTGTTCCTCACTGAAAATAATCTTCAAATGTGCAGATTGAAAATAAAATAAATATTGAATTTAACTGTATTGTCACATTTAAAGTAAAAGTTTATTTATTAGTCACAAGTAAGGCTTACATTAACACGGCAATGAAGTTACTGTGAAATTCCCCTATCATGTATTGAGATATAGTGAAAATAATCGAGGGAAAAGACTCATTGGATAGCCCTTTCAAAGAGCCTGCACATGCAATGAAGGGCCGAATGGCCTCCTCCTGTGCTGTAAGATCCTATGATTATTTATTGCTCCTGTCGCTCAGATTTTGTTTTAAATCTCATTTAGAGGACACTGCGGTTTGGCATTGCGCTGTCGGGATGTCATGATGCGCTCTGTTTCTTTCTTTTTCTCTCCCTCCTTCTTTCCCAGTTACAACGGAGTCGAACACTCCAGAAACATCCATCACCGTCAAAAGAAACATACACTCTGCACAAACCTTATGCGTCACCTTTAAAACATCCCTTGCTGCAAGCAGACATGCAGGGAGTTGTCACTGGGATTTGGTGGAGGTCAGTCTGGCGCTGGCAGCCTTTTACTGGACAGCTGCCGCCACCTGGTGGTTCGCTCGGCACACTGACGAGGAAATGCAGCTTTAGCCCCACAGTCACCAGTCTATGAATGTAACCCGAATCGACTTTGACCCATGCCCCCAGCTCATTCGCAGCAAATGTTTTTTTTCCCTCTCTCTTCCGTACTTTCAATAGTCTCTCCATTGTACTCCAAGAAGCATGAATTGCAATATTTAAAATTGTGTTAGCGTTGAAAACTGAGGATACACAGAAAATATGTCCAACCAATTTATAAAGGACTCCTTGAGGTTGGACAACAAACAACATGCTAGCTTTGATTTTATTCCTGGGTTTTTGACAGCGTCGCTTGGTGCGTTTTGCATGTTTAATATTGCTGCACTTAAAGAACCCGCAATCAATTACGTTTCAATTTGAAGGCGGTGATTAAATAATAATTAGGATTATTTCTGTTAGAACTTTATCTCAGCCAATGCACCCAACTCACTTTATAATTCTGATTCTTTGGTTGTGTCAGTATAATATGAAAAACGTAGGCTAAATACATAGAGTGGATTGAATATTGTGAACTCGTGGGTTGATGGATGAAGGCTGGGATTTACTAGAAACAGGCCATTCAGCCCCTCAACCCTGCTGTACCATTCAAGTAGAGTATGGCTGGTCTGTATCCCAATCCTATCCATCCACCTTTGATCCTATCGCTATCCCCAAAATTCTGGCCATTTCAGTCTGAAACACTCATGGAGAAGAAGATTTTGTTTCTGCCACACTTTGTGTGGAAAAAAAATGTTTCCAGATTTCTCTTCTTAGTTGTCCATTCTAATTTTAAGATTGTGTGTGTCCCCTTGTTCTGGATTTCTACCCCCAGGAAGAGTGGAACCAGGTGAGGGCAGTCCTATAGAGAAGAGCCACTGGGGAGGATGGTCTTGCCAACCACGTCAAAGGCTGACGAGAAGTGGAGAAGGATAAGAGGAATCTTGGAATCCATGCAATGGAGGCCATTTGGCCCAATGAGTCTGCACCGTCTCACCAACAGAGCATCTTACTCAGGCCCACTCTGTGCCCTATCCCTGTAACCCCCTGCATTTACCCCATTAATTCCCTTAACTTACACACCTTGGGATATTAAGGGGTAATTTAGCATGGCCAATCCACCTAACCCGTACATCTCTGGATTTTGGGAGGAAACCGGAGCACCCAGAGGAAATCCACGCAGACACGGGGAGAACGTGTAAATGTCACACAGAAAGTCACCCAAGGCTGATGTTGAACCTGGGTCCCTGGCGCTGTGAGGCAGCAGTGCCCTGGAATAGTTTACAGTCACAGATATGGTTGCCAACCAGCTACAATGTCAGCGAGTGTGAAAGAGAGGAAGAGTTGTTGCATGGTTCAGATTTTTGTGGGAATGGGACAAAAGGAGTGAGAGAGGAATCCCACAGAGAAAACATGATGAGAGACAGAAGAGACATGAGAGAAAGAAGTGGGCTCAAGACTAGAGAGGAGGGAGTCTTACTGGAAAATGGGAGGTGGGGTATGCACCAGAAACAGCAAAATGGGGGGACATCTATCCACCTCAATGACAAAAAAATCCATGAATTAGTTACATTCGTCACTGGAGGTATGAATAGAGGTATCAGGGAGAAAGGGTTAAAGAAATGGTTGGTGATGGAGAAATATATTGGGGATTATTTTTTGTTCCTTAATGTTCCTGGACTAGTGGATAGTTTTAGCAGAGGAGAATGCGGCTTAATAGCACTTGATGTGGTCTGCTGATATCTGGTGATGGATGACTAAACCAATTGTGTGCCAAACATGCTGAAGCTTGAGTCTTTTGGAGTTGAGGGAATACAGGTGAGGGCCAAACCAAAAGGAACAACTTTGATATTTTACTGGAGGCAAGACTGCAAAATGTCAAGGTGAGGGTGTGTTTGGGAAAAAAACAACAACCGCTGAAGATTTGTGATGAATGGAATCCCAGTGATAGACAATTTGGAATGTGAAGGGTCAATTGTGAGTGATTGGTGGAGAGTTTATTCCAGGTTCAGATGCAAGGGGAAAGTGGGATTCGGAAATAGAGCATTAAGATTGATGCAGGACGCAGGCGAGTGATTGGAGATAGCCTTCTCTGTGATCCATATTATGAGAGTGGAGAATCCACATAAGATGGCAAGGTAAAGAGCATGAATATAAATAAAGACAGGAGAATTTAAATGGAAGGGAGATTTAGGGATGGTAGGAGGTCATTGAATCAGAGGCGAGAAAGCAAGGTGAAGATTGAAACTACTGGGGATTTTGAGTTGCTCAGAGCAGAGTTTGAGAGAGGGAAGGATGGAGGGAACCCGTGAGGTTGGGTTGAAATTTGAAGAGGCAATAGACATTGAGGATTTTAAATACCAGGTGAGAATGGTGAAACAAGGTGAGGCGTTCAAAGAAGGATAATGTGTCTGAGGGGTAGCGGGAGAGACCAAAGTGGGATTAGAGTCACACTGCCATCATGGTGGCTTGTGTGGGGCAAGCAGTGGAAAGTATAAGCATGCAGGGAAGCTTCAGTAAGAGGTGAGGTGTTGTCATCCAGTTTCAATCAAAGCCATGATATCAGTCCAATATTCCACAGTAAGGCTTTTGCTTATGAATATTGACATTTATTTGAGTCGGCATTGGATCAAGCCCAAGATGGAGTGCAGTGCCTTACCTTGTCAGCTTGAATTTTGTTTGTCTCTCTTGTGGGGACTATGAATAGGATTCAATTTGAATTTGGTTTTTGGAGCAAGCAAGGAGATGGATTTGGGTTTGCCTGGTCCACTCTGAGCATTGGCTTTGTAACTTTAAGAATGGAGTAAAAATGATTGGGATGGCATGGTGGCACAGTGGTTAGCCAGGGACTAACCAGGGTTCAATTCCGGCCTCTGGTGATTGTCTGTGTGGAGTTTGCACATTCTCCCCGTATCTGCGTGGGTTTCCTCCGGGTGCTCTGGTTTCCTCCCACAGTCCAAATATGTGCGGGTTAGGTTGATTGGCCATGATAAATTGCCCCTTAATGTCAGGGGGATTAGGAGGGTAAATATGTTGGCTTACGGGAATAGGATAGGACCTGAGTGGGATTGTGGTCGGTGCAGACTTGATGGGCCAAATGGCCTCCTTCTGCACTGTAGATTCTATGAATTAACAAAAATATATTGATACTTGTCTGGATATTCACAATCAAGTTCTCCCTCACATCTTCAACCTGAATATCCACCTCTTGGGATTTGTCTCAAATTGCTAATAAGGGCGGTGATGGCCTGATGGTATTATTGCTAGACTGTTAATCTAGAAACTCAGCTAGTGTTCTGGGAACCCGGATTCAAATCCCGCCACAGCAGATGGTGGAATTTGAATACAATAAAAAATATCTGGAATTAACATAACCACAAACCATTGCTGATTGTTGGAAAAACCCATCTAGCTCACTAATGTCTTTTAGGGAGGGAAATCTGCCGTCCTTACCCAGTCTGGCCTACATGTGACTCCAGAGCCACAGCAACGTGGTTGACTCTCAACTGCCACTGAACAAGGGCAACTAGGGATGGGCAATAAATGCTGGCCAGCCAGCGACACCCATGTTCCACAGATGAATTAAAAAAAACTATCATACAAAAGCGGATATAGTCCTGAATTCCCAAACAGTTGCTAATATTGCTGCACAACTCTGCAACTGTAAGATGCGTTTGCCCACTAGATCATCCTTCAGCCAGTACGGAACAGGGAAAATGGAATCCTGTCCCCACTGCATACCTGCATTATCCCCGTACAAAAAAAGGATTAAATCATACCTCGTAAGCTGGGATATATCTGGACAGATATATGCTCCTCCATCCATATCTCACCCAAGTGATTTACCGACAATGTTGGGAGTGAAAGGGTCTTGCATTAGCGCTTTTGAGACACTAACGTTACTGGGGAAATTTCCCTCGCCTGCGAGTTGAACTATTCTAATTTCGTTCGAAACCTTTACAAAAATGTGGAATAAAATGAGCCTCGCAAAGGAACCAGGCTGGCACAAACTGGAATTGTTCCATGATTTCAATAGAACTTACTTTACTTCCAGTGTAAAAAAAAGTTGGAACAAGAGCATTTATTTTAGACTGCCCACCAGCTTATTTTATTGAAGTAATCTTTTGAAGTAACGCCAGTCTTGGCACTCCATGTCCCTGGTGTCAGCCTCAGTTGAGGAGTAAGTGAGAAGAATCTTGCGAGGTAAGATAAAGCACCTGGCAGATCTGTTTCCGTGTGTAAATATGCTTCACTGCAAAGGTGCTAGGAACAAAACTTTTAAAACCGTCCCAGGCCAGAGAACAAAAGCAAGGCATCACATTGACAAACATCAAACCCCCCAATAGGAGGGTAAGCACTTAAAAATCCCTCAGGCTACCAAGTGAATTTGTTGAGTGGCATATTCTTTGGACTAAACCCAGCGCTTGGATCTGCAACATATGCCGAGTTTATGTGCGAGATGATTGTGAAATTCAAAGGCATTTTTCAGGTTGACCTCATGGGTCAGCTGCTGAGGATGTAACTAAAAATAAAGCTTAAAAATAAACAAGATAATGAAGCTTCGCCACTGTGAGTGCACAGAAAATGATGCTGTACTCAGGCTAGTTTACGGACCCATTTCGTTCTGATATTTAGCGGTGGGTTGTAGGAGATCGAAATCTCATAAGTTAAAATGATTGCCATCATTTTGGTGAAAATATAAATAACTTTCCTTTATTTAAATGCAATAAGGGGGAAAAAAAACCTCCCACAGGTGCAAATGATTTAATCCGTCAGTACAAAGGGTGAAATTAAAGAACCATGTGCTTAATGATGTTTTGGGGGATTGAAAGGAAGGTTTTTATTCACTAACACAGAAAAATGTTCATGTGCAAACAAGTGGCAGCTTGTGCTCCCAGTTACTGGCAAGCCCATAATACACAGGTTGCTGTAACATGATCGCTGGGTGTTCTGAAACATACAAGGACCGAAACTAAAGACGAGACAGTGATTCAGAATCCGCAAGAAACTATTTAATAATTTCAACAGTGGTGAATCTGTCTGAAACTAACAAAGAGAGAAAACAGAGAGCTGAAGGAGGAATGGTTCAACCAAGAGGCAATAAACAATGGCTGGTGTCTGTGTTCAATCATTTTTTTTTCAAATGAATATAATTATTTATAGCCCAAGTTCTGGGTTCCAATTTACTCAACAGTTAGTTACCTGCAAAACACACACAACAGAGTCCTTAAATCTACTACTGTTTCCTATTGCTCCATGTGCTGTAACAAAATGCTGTAGAGCATCTTGCCTCTTACCAGGGCTGGCCTTTGACTTTTGCACACCTGAAATGACGTTGGGGAGACCCAACTATTTTCACCAGGTTTCTCAGTAAAAAAGAAGTCCACCAATTTGATGGCGTGTGCTTGTTTTTCAGGAAAGAAAATGGACACTTGAACATCCAATATGGCTGACAAAGTGTGTGGGCTCATTACACACTGGGGGCATATGACCACACTGGCAAAGCATATTACAATATTGGCAAAGACAGAGAAAGAGGCACCCAGAGCCGGTTTTAAATAAATAGCTCGACTATGCTCAGGAAAACATGGTCTACATATAGTCTCAACAGTCATTTGCAAAGGGACCATTGGATGTTGCCACCAAAAATGTAAATAAAATTTAAAAATTATTACTTGATTTATATTTAGGAGCTGCAATAGTTTTCTTCCCGACTTCACTGTAGTGCCAGAGACCATTCCCAGTTCCCCCATCATTTGCATCCCTGTTCCCCATGATTTCCCCCTCTGATTCCAATCATCCTGATTGTTCCCACATCGAACAATGATCCCTCTCCCTTTCACTCACACCCCATCTCTTCTCACACGACCTACCTGCCAGCAGTAGAGTGGCCCTGCCTTGAGACCCTTAGCAGATGCCTGCAGGTTGCTGTTCCGAAAAGAATATCCAATATTGGGTGTGCCTTGGGCCTTCCTGTTCCAAGGGTTGGGATCATTCTCATCCACCCAGTTTATGCAGCCTAGGCCAATGGGTCCAAAATGACAATTCAGCTGAAAGAGCTGTAGAAAGTGCCCAGTCAATGAAGGGCAAACGTTGATGAGTGGAAAACTTTCTTTGAAGCAATATCTCCATCCCTTTCTGCATGAAATTGGAAAAGACTTGATTAAGAGAAAAAAATTGAATCCCAAAGCTCTCAGTGATGGCTGGAGGGGCTTGTGAAGATGGAAAGAATAGTCCAAAATCATAACTGCAGAATGGGCAAGGAGAATACAAGATATTATCAGCTCTCATCAAGCTGAACTCAGCCTGGTGCTGGAACACCCCAATGAAACCTTGGTAAACTCATTGCAGCTCATGAGTGCATCCCACTGAGAAAAGGAAACCTCCAGATCTACAGATATTACAAATATAGCAGCTATACATCATATGTTCACCATAGGTTCCTCTACCCTTTGAGGGGGAGAACTGACTGGTGGTGATTTAACCTGAGGATCACCACACCTCAGGCGAAGAGCAAGGTTGAGAAGGCAAGTTTCATGAATAATTTCAGCCGGTACGGGAACCGAACCCATGCTCTCAGCGCCATTCTGGATCATGAACCAGCCATCCAGCAGTCAGTTAGCTCAGTTGGCTGAATGGCTGGTTCATTGTGCAGTACAACATTAACAGCGTGGGTTCAGTTCCCCTATCAGCTGAGGTTATTCATGAAGGCCCTATCTTCTCAACCTTGCCCTATGCCTGAGGTGTGGTGACCCTCAGGTTAAATCACCACCAGTCAGTTCACCCCCTCAAAGGGGAAAGCAGACTATGGCGACTTTACTTTCTACTTACATCACATACTGATAATCAACTACAGATTATGACTTCCAGTTTTAGACAACAATTATCAAGTTTTCAGTGAAGCTATCACCATGGCTATGCTGCACAGTGCACAAACATTCACAAGATCAACAACAACTGCTGTCACTGTCACTATCAAATCCTTGACCCATATCTGGGGGGGTCTTCATTTCTCTAGTTCAACAAGCACCATGCTCCCATTAATTTTATCAGCTTAATGCATAACAATTGAAACTTATTATTAGGGTTTATGTTTATGCATTAATCCTGAAGCATTCTTCCAAAATATCAAGCTGACTAATCAGCAGCTGTTTGTCCACACATCCCCTCACTTTTCCATGGTCCATTTTTGCACTTGATGAGCTTTTTTGACCTGTGTGGAGGTGTAACATTGTCGGGTTTCAACTTTTCAATGCCTTACGATTCCAACTCCCTTTTATTATCTCACATTACAGTACTTTTCAATCCTACATCTTTCAATAATTGGCAACAATTTATATGATTTTAAAAAGATATTCCATTCTTAAAGTTACAAAGTCAATGTTCAGAATGGATTGGGCAGACCTGAATCCATCTCCTTGCTTGCTTCCAAAACCAATTTCAAATTGAATCCATTTCATGGTCCCCATAAGGGAGACAAACAAGGTCCAAGCTGACAAGATAAGCCATTGCATCCCACCTTGGGCTTGATCTGACGCTTGATCTTAGCCAAAAGGCCAAGAAGCAATGCAAAGAAAAAATACAAATTACATGATTTAAAGTTTATTTATTACAAGTAGGCTTACATTAACACTGCAATGAAGTTACTGTGAAAATCCCCTAGTCGCCACACTCCAGCAGGTGGAGGGAGAATTTAGCCTGGCCAATGCACCTAACCAGCATGTCTTTCAGACTGCAGGAGAAAACTGGAGCAGCCAGAGGAAACCCACACAGTCACCCAAGCTGGGAATTGAACCTGGGTCCCTGGCGCTGTGAGGCAGCAGTGCTAATCACTGTGACACCATGCCTCCCTTTCCTTTTAAGCTGTTTTGCAAACAGTAACAAATTAAAATACCATTTTCACACAAATACATGTTGAACAGGTTGAGAAGACTATTTTAAAAGCATATTGTACATCAGTCTGGACAAGCATTGCTCTTTTAATGGCCTAATTACTTTTTTCAGCAAGAGTTAATTTTGCTGCACACTGCAGTACCTATAACTCAAGGTTAGATTTAACACGTGCAATTCTCCAAATGAATAACTGTCATCTCAGGTGAGAAACGCAATGCAATTCCCACTGGGTTGGTCTGCATGATCCCGATCACAATCCTCCCCTACTTATCGGTCGGAATTCTCTGGTCTTGCACACACCACTACTGCTGCTAGCAGTCAGACTGGCAGTGCCAACCTGACCACCCAGTGGGGGGTGGGGGGAGGGACTCCAATGGCCTTCAAGCCCCCCAGCATGGTCATGACGTCTTCTCTTCATTTGTGGAGACCAGTAGTGATTCCCAGAGGCTTCCCATTGAGCCAGCAGATGGGTGAATTCCAGGAGCCGGGTGAATCCGGCTTAAAACAGATCCCGCATGTTTACGTGAAGATTTAAATATGCTAATCTGGTTCACACCCCCACGGAGCGTGAACCAGATTATGTCGTCGGCCGGGGGGGGTGGGGAGAATCTCAAAATGAGTTTTCCTCATCCTGATGCAAATCATGTTATGGTCCTCTCACTAGAGTCTCCAGCCATAATGTAATTTGAACATGTACAAGTGGGGCTGGAGAATCACCGCCAACTTTTCAAAATCAGAAAACCAGATCAATTACCTGCCTTAAACAATGAAGGGAAAGCATATCCTCTTACACTACAGTATAATGTTCTGGCTTCTGCCACAATTTTGGTTGAGGTGTGGAATGTTAGTGAATATAAAAATGTATGTCTTTGCTTTACTGATCTGTCGAGCATTTGTAATTTTGGGAAGTATAATTAACGTAATACCTCAAAATTGTCAGATTAGCATTGAAAGGATATTTGGATTAATCAGGCAAACATTCAGATCAAAAAGCGCTAGATAAGATGGCTCAGACATGTGCTAAAGATGTCCCAAGAGCAAATACTGAAGACTGCTCTAAGATGGACACCAGCCAGGAAACATAAACAGGGTAGGCCAAAAACAAGATGGCTTAAGACTTTGGTGTCTAACCTGGAAGAGATGGGGTGAGACACAGACCACATTGCCAGACAGGGCCTGATGGAGTTGCGGCCTAATGTCCTACTCGGGACAAGGAGGATAGCTAACCAACTAATGCTCATTCTAACATTTCTGTTAGCCATGGCATATCCTAGACAGAGATGGACATGGGCACATTAATTTATGTGGGCTCTATAATCCTAAAGAAATTGGTGGGAAATGATAAGATTCTGTAGGACTGGAAACAAGCTGAATTAGTGTTTTTATTCAAGAAGGCTGACACATCTGACTCAAGTATCCACAGAACAAATGCAGATAAAATAATGGGATTTGTTCCAAAGAATATGCAAACAACAGTAAGTCTTTAAGAAAGAGTCAGAGTGGGTACCTGGAGTAAATCTTGGCTTTATGCCAGGGTGTAAAATGGGTGATAGTGAGTCAACAGCCCATTTCACACTTCTCCTGATTTTTATTTCCATTGGCTTCAGTGTAACTTAAAATAGGGAAAAATATAAAATGTTCTATCCACTAGCTGTTTTACATAATTACACAAACCTCATTGATTGCTTTGTGGACCTGTAAAGATACACATATATGTGTGTGTCTATATGTATGTACATATATATCAATATATAATATATATAAACTTTCGGAAATCTTTGGCAATCCTAATTGAACTAAAAACTGCAGAATTCCTAGATTAAAACAACAGGAAACAGAAAGTATGTGTGAAAAGTGCATGTCAATTTGAGGAGAAATGGGATGTGGAGCTCACATGGGATTAATTGTTATAATGAGCTCATTATTGAAACCAGTTAGAAACTGATCAAATTTGCTGATGACCAAACAGGGGAAGGGTAAAAAAGAAGTTGCAGACAAAGATTTTTTAAAATGTTTCAGGTTAATATATGCAATTGGATTGACAAATAATAAATTCAGATTAATACAGAGCAATGTCTAACATAAACAAATCAAAAAGATGTGACGTAAGCAATGGAAATAAATTACATGGTTACATCAGTCGGCACAAGTATTGCTCATTTAATTGTCTAATTACTTATTTCAGCAAGGGTTAATTTTGCCACACGTTTAGCAGAAGATATAGATATATGTATTTGTCTTTTTGTAGGTACATATATATCAATATATAATATACCTAATGTACCTATAACTCAAGCTTAGATTTAACATGTCGTTTGGAGGAGGCCATTTGGCCCATTATGTCAGTGCCAGCTCTTTGCAAGAACTATACAATGAATCCCACTCTCCTGTTCTTTCCCCATAGCCCTGCAAATGTGTTTGCAGACCTGGACTTCCATTGCATTGTCATGTCAATAGAACCTTTATAATTTTTCTTTTCTTTTTGCAATTAAAAACATATTTCTTTGTAAAGTGCGATTGTTGTTACGAAGAGTATAATAGTTTTGAAACACAGGCAAATTGAGCCAGAAGGTGGATCCTGGTCTTCACCTCTGCTTTCATATTTGAATGATAATATTCTGTATCCTCAGGCTGGACAGAAACCTCCCCTGGAGGCTGCTTGATTTTGATTTTCAGTCTGAATGCAAACTGTGAATGTGGGGCTTCACGATCCTTCTGACCTTTGGGGTTTTAAGCCGGAGGTGTCACTACTGGGATGATTGGCTTGCGGTGTTGCTGTTTGGTTCTCCAAAGTCGATTCCTTCTATCATTGTAAAATGTATATGAAATGTCATGTCTTAAGGACTTGCTAAGCTAATAAAATTTCCTTCAGTTCACTCAATTTTGGAGATGATCTGGATTAAATTAGTGCCAAGGTTTTATTTTTCTCAAATCATGAACTGCAAAGTTGAGGAAGCTTTGGAAGATTCCTGTTGCTGTTAATCCTTGCTTCTCCATCCAGGTGAGGTATTTTGCATCGAATATATTTGCTGAAACACAGAGAAAAAAGTGGCAGAGGTGGTTCTGATTTTCTGCTTTCCTCGCTGCTGTGTATTCCCATCAGTAATACAGGAAAACAAGGAGTAAGTTATAAACGGCTTGCTCATCGTGCTGGATGGCGAAATTCATGGTGTCAGTGATCCTGCTATTCCAGAAAAATCTGGATTAGTGCCAACTGCGCCACCATACATGGCTTTTGCATTCCATTCTATCAAATACTCCCCTTCTAATTGATCCCATAGAACAGGGGCTTTTGCAACTGCTTTTTGATAATGTGCTCAACTCCTCATCGTCCACCGAGTAATACAAACCCACCTTTTCATCAGCTTTTCCACCACAGTGTAGCACATCTAAATCAGACGGGACAGTCAACCTCAGTCAGAGCAGAACTGGCCCGACTGAAACATACTTCCTGTTCTCACTTGTGGAATTTAAAGTTTGGAATCAACACCAGCTGCTGTCTCCAATCACTGCAATAGATCTGAATATAGTACACTGACTAAGAAATAATCAGTATATATTTTATTGCAGATGTCATTTCAATCATATGATTTCATTGCAACCGGGGGCATATCTGATTAAAGTACACTCTTGATTGCAGAATCTTTAAAGGTCGGCATTAAATATGTTTCAGAATCTGGTAAAACTTCAGTTTCAAAATAGATTGCTTTAATACCTAATCACAAATATATGAATATACAATATGACTCACAAGTTAAGATGGAAAATATAACCTTTAAAATGCATTTCCATGTGGGTGGGAGCCACCATTTGCCCATGAAGTTTAAAATTGTCCAGGAATACTTTAAGGAAAGAAAGACTTGTGTTTATAAAGCACCAATCATGATTCCAGGATACCCCAAAGTGTTTTACAACCTATTGAATTTTGAAGACCAGTCATTGCTGTATATAAGACAGGGGTGGCACGGTAGCACAGTGGTTAGCACTGCTGCTTCACAGCTCCAGGGTCCTGGGTTCGATTCCCGGCTCGGGTCACTGTCTGTGTGGAGTTTGCACATTCTCCTCGTGTCTGTGTGGGTTTCCTCCGGGTGCTCTGGTTTTCTCTCACAGTCCAAAGATGTGCGGGTTAGGTTGATTGGCCAGGTTAAAAATTGCCCCTTAGAGTCCTGAGATGCGTAGGTTGGAGGGATTAGTGGGTAAATATGTGGGGGTAGGGCCTGGGTGGGATTGTGGTCGGTGCAGACTCGATGGGCCGAATGGCCTCCTTCTGCACTGTAGGGTTTCTATGATTTCTATGACAGCTGCCAACGTGCACATGACAAGGTCCCACAAACAACATTGAGATAATGACTAGATCATGACTAAGTAATTTCTTTCATTGATTTTGGTTGAGTGATAAATATTGTCCAGGTCACTGACAACTAATCTTTCAGTATGGTCGACCTAAAAGGAGTTGGTGTACTCGGTGACCGCTTTTGTGCCCTTAGAGATGACGTGTCTGGCCAGCTCTACGGCAGCATGAGAAGGACAGCACTCTGGACCTCCTCAGCTGAAATGGTGTGCAACTTGTTGCAGTGAAGGAGGTGTGAGGCCTCTGAGGCGATGCACAGGAAGATGTCCACCACGAAGGAGTTCATGATGCTCATGGCCTTGGACAAGATGTGGATGGAAGGGTGGACCCAGGTCTGCACCTGGTACATGTAGGTGAGGTAGGTCTGCTGGCGGGTTTTCCTCCATTACCTGGAAGGCTTCTCGGTGACTTTAGCTGGCAACCACTTGGACGTCTTGCGGGACGTGCTGCTCTTGCCCACAAGCTCAGGCATTCCGCTCCAATTTAACAAAACCTAAACATTCCTCTTCCTTAATAGTCCCTTGGAATATTTTACATAAAGAACAAAGAACAAAGAACAGTACAGCACAGGAAACAGACCCTTCGGCCCTCCAAGCCTGTGCCGCTCCTTGACCCAACTAGACCAATCGTTTGTATCCCTCCATTCCCAGGAACCTGAAAAGGGCAAACAGGGACTTAGCTTAACATCTTATCCAAAAGAAGGAATCTCAACATTGGAGCATTCCTTCAGTACTGCACTGAAGTGTCATTGTGAATTTATGTGTTCAAGTCTCTGGAGTTGTTGTGCATAAGTCTAGAGTTATCTTGTGAGAGAGACTAGAACTAGGGGACACAGTTTAAAACTGGACTGCAGTGAATCAAGGCCGTTGCTCACCATCACATTCTTAAGGGCAATAAATGCTGGTCTAGCCAGCGATGCACACATCTGAAGAATGAATAAAATAGGAGGCCTCCTTTTAAACAGAGATGAGGAGAATTTTTTCTCTCACAGGCTTTTTGGTCTGTGGAATTCTCTTCCCCAGAGAGCAGTGGAAGCTGGGCCAGTGAATTTATCGAAGGCTGAGTTGGATTGATTTTTGACAGATGAGGGAGTCAAGCGTTTTGGGGAAAGACAGGAAAGTGGAGTTGAGACCACAATCAGATCAGCCATGATCTTATCAAATGGACCAAATGGCCTATACCTGCTCCCACGTCCTATGTTTCTATGATGCATTTGTAGATATGAGCTAAAAATGCCAGGCAAAGTTAGGGCTGGTCTGCAGTGATGAAAGGGGCATGAATTAGTGCTTTTTGTTTATGGGAATTTGATATCACTGGCAAGACCAGTATTTATTGTCTATCCCTATACATGCCCTTGGCGGCTTGCTGAGCCATTTTAGAGTTATCCCTGTGGGTCAGGAATTACATTGAGGCCAGACCAGCAGACTTTCTTTCCTAAAGGGAACAAGATAAGGTTTTATATCAATCTGATAATTTCATGATCACCATTACTATAATGTCCAAACTATGTTAAAGGTTGTGGGTTTTACACAAAAAGAAAAAGATGAAACTTGCACACATCGATTCAAACTAACAGGAACACCTGTGAACACCCCAATGACATCACCATTAAATCACGTGACCAACTCTTAAAGCAATCACACAACCACTTAAGTATATAACAATTACTTATACTAGCTTTTTAATCTAGACTTAAGTTAATTAATTGCATTTACATTCCCTATTGCTGCGGTGGGCGTTGAACCCATATCCTGAGAATATTAGTCCAGGTCTATGAAATACTAGACCAGTCACATAAGAACATAAGAAATAGGAGCAGGAGTAGGCCATCTAGCCCCTTGAGCCTGCCCCGCCATTCAATAAGATCATGGCTGATCTGAAATGGATCAGTTCCACTTACCCGCCTGATCCCTATAACCCCTAATTCCCTTACCGATCAGGAATCCATCTATCCGTGATTTAAACATATTCAACAAGGTAGCCTCCACCACTTCAGTGGGCAGAGAATTCCAGAGATTCACCACCCTCTGAGAGAAGAAGTTCCTCCTCAACTCTGTCCTAAACTGACCCCCCTTTATTTTGAGGCTGTGCCCTCTAGTTCTAGCTTCCTTTCTAAGTGGAAAGAATCTTCCACCTCTACCCTATCCAGCCCCTTCATTATCTTATAGGTCTCTATAAGATCCCCCCTCAGCCTTCTAAATTCCAAAGAGTACAAACCCAATCTGCTCAGTCTCTCCTCATAATCAACACCCCTCATCTCTGGTATTAACCTGGTGAACCTTGTCTGCACTCCCTCCAAGGCCAATATATCCCTCCGCAAATAAGGGGACCAATACTGCACACAGTATTCCAGCTGCGGCCTCACCAATGCCCTGTACAGATGCAGCAAGACATCTCTGCTTTTATATTCTATCCCCCTTGCGATATAGGCCAACATCCCATTTGCCTTCTCGATCACCTGTTGCACCTGCAGACTGGGTTTTTGCGTCTCATGCACAAGGACCCCCAGGTCCCTTTGCACAGTAGCATGTTGTAATTTTTTTTCCATTTCGATAATAATCCAATTTGCTATTATTTCCTCCAAAGTGAATAACCTCGCATTTGTCAACGTTATACTCCATCTGCCAGATCCTCGCCCACTCACTCAGCCTGTCCAAATCTCTCTGCAGACCTTCTACGCCCTCCACACGATTCACTTTTCCACTTATCTTTGTGTCGTCTGCAAACTTTGTAATCCTACACTCAGTCCCCTCCTCCAGATCGTCTATATAAATGGTAAATAGTTGAGGCCCCTGTACCAATCCCTGCGCACGCCACTAGTTACCATCTGCCAACCAGAAAAGCACCCATTTATTCCGAATCTCTGCTTCCTGTCGGATAGCCAATCCCCAATCCACGCTAACACCCTACCCCCAACTCTGTGTGACCCAATCTTCTTCAGCAACCTTTTGTGAGGCACCTTATCAAACGCCTTTTGGAAATCCAAAAACACCGCATCCACCGGTTCCCCTCCATCAACCGCACTAGTCACATCTTCATAAAAATCCAACAAGTTCATCAAGCACGACTTTCCCCTCATGAATCCATGCTGCGTCTGCTTAATCGAACCATTCTTATCCAGATGGCCCGCTATTTCTTCTTTAATGATGGACTCCAGCATTTTCCCAACTACAGACGTTAAGCTAACCGGCCTGTAGTTACCCGCCTTTTGTCTATTTCCTTTTTTAAACAGCGGCGTAACATTAGCCATTTTCCAATCCGCCGGCACTACCCCAGAATCCAACGAATTTTGATAAATAACCACTAACGCATCCACTATTACCTCTGACATTTCTTTCAGTACCCTGGGATGCATTCCATCCGGGCCCGGGGACTTGTCCACCTTCAGTCCCGTTAGTCTACCAAGCACTGCCTCCCTGGTAACATTAATCGTATTGAGTACCTCTCCTCCTACCAACCCTCTATCGTTAATATTTGGTAAACTATTTGTGTCTTCCACCATGAAGACCGACACAAAAAACTTATTTAAAGTTTCAGCCATTTCCTCATTTCCCACTATTAAATCCCCCCTCTCGTCCTCCAAGGGTCCTACATTCACTCTTGCCACTCTATTCCTTTTTATATATTTGTAAAAGCTTTTACTATCATTTTTTATATTTAGAGCTAGCCTAGCTTCATAACCTATCTTTCCTTTCTTTATCACTTTCTTAGTCGTTCTTTGTTGTTTCTTAAAGTTTTCCCAATCTTCCGATTCTCCACTATTTTTGGCCACTCTGTACGCATCGGTCTTTAATTTAATACTCTCCTTAATTTCCTTCGTTATCCACAGCTGGTTATCCTTTTTCTTACAGTCCTTCTTTATCACCGGAATATATTGTTGCTGAGTACTGAAAAGGATCTCCTTAAAAATCCTCCACTGTTCCTCAGCTGTCCTACCTACCAGTCTGCTCTCCCAGTCCACCTTAGCCAATTCAGCCCTCATCCTATTGTACTTCCCTCTGTTCAAACAGAGGACACTGGTATGGGACCCTACTTTCTCCTCTTCCATTTGTATCAGAAATTCAACCATATTGTGATCACTTGACCCAAGAGGGTCCTTCACAAGAACATCCTTAATTCTACCTACCTCGTTACACATTACCAGATCTAAGATAACTCGCTCCCTCGTTGGTTCTGTAACATACTGTTCAAGGTAACTATCCCGACAGCATTCTGAGAACTCTTCCTCCATCCCACCCCTTCCAACTTGAGTCAGCCAATCAATATGCAGGTTGAAGTCCCCCAATGATTATTGCTGTTCTGTTTTTGCACGCATCCATTATTTGCTTGTTTATAGCCCTCCCCACCTCAACATTATTATTTGGGAGCCTATAAACCACGCCACAAATCCACTATGCTACTGTGCCTCAGGTCACACATCCTTAATTAAACTTATATGCAGGCAAAGAAAGATTTTTAATGGCCAGTAATTCATAATATTTACTCACAGAAAAAGGCCATTTGGCACAGAGGTTATACTGTTTATGCTTCACACGTGTCTCATTCCACTCATCTTCATCTCATCCCAACATTATATCCTCCTAGTCTTTTCTCCTTCACATGTTTATTTTGCCTCACTTTTCATGCATCAATGCCATTTGCCTCAACATTGTGATAGTGAGTTCCACACTGTAATCACTCACTGAGTATAGGAGTTTCCCCTGAATTCTCTATTGGATTTATTGGTGGATATTTTATATTTATGGTTATAGTTCTGGTCTCCCATGCAATTGGAATCATCTTCTCTGCATCAACCCTATTCAAATACTTCCACAATCTTAAAGACTTCAATTAGGTCACCCCTCCATCTTCTCTTTTGTAAAGAAAGGTGCTCCAATCTGTTCAACCTTTCCTGACAGATAATCTCTTAGGTATGATATTACCCTAGTCAATAATTTTTGCATCTTTTGCAATGGCCTTTGTACTTTTTTTAAATTATAGGAAGACCAGAGTTGCTCAAGTGTGGTCCAATCGAGATTCGAAACCACTTTCATTGTGTCTGATGTAAGGTCACAAATCTGAAACGTTGGGATTGATTCTCCCATTGTGACCCGCAAATTTTCTGGTATCGGCCATTTCACGGGATTCGCGCATGCATTCCCAACGCATGCGCGTCTCCCAGAGCCAGGGAACAGTTGCAGTCAGGACCACGCTGGAAACCAGCGGGAAGAGAGGTTAGTAATTTAAATCTGTTTTTAATATATTTTAAATGTAGTTTACATGTGATTATCAGGCCCGGCATGGAACTTGCTGGGCCCGATTACATCTCCCACAATACCAGGAGTACTTCAGCCCGGCGGGGTTTAGAGTAGCTCCCCACATTCGGGGAACGAGCGGGAGACTCTGCCAGAGTGAAGGGGGGGGGGCAATCGGGGCCCCCCAGGAGGTTGAGCGTGCTGAGCATGGGCATGGGCACCCTGGCACTGCCCACCGGACATCAGGCAGTGCTGAGGTGGTGGGGCCTATTGTGGGCGGGGCCTAGGGATAATTGGTGAGGGAGGGGAGCCACTCTGCATTCTGATTGGTCTGGGCTGGAGGGAGGCCAGCAATTGGGGCAGGCTGGGAGTTTGGTGGTTTGCGGGGGGGGGGGGGGGGGGGGGGGGGGTGGGCTCTGACCCCTGGGGGGCGGGGGGGGGTGTTAGCGGGGGGGGGCGGTGTCTGCTGGGGTGAGGGGGATGGGGGGGGATCACCACTGCTGGGGGGTGGGCTGGGACATTGGGGCGCTCCGGGCCGGAGTTTCAGGGCTGGCCCGGGAATTGTCGTGGGGGCGGTGATCGGGCCATGGTGGGGGGGGTGCTGGAGGGGCAGCACTGCCGGGGTCCCGGGCTAGCCAGCGATTGAGCTGGCCAACAAATGGGGAGACTGACAGATCGGGGCCACTGCGCATGCGCAGAGTTCCAGAACTGTCAGACTCCGGCACGAATAGGCTCCGCCCCCCTGAGTTTTTAATGAGAATCATGATTGTGACCTCTGCATTGCACAGAGTGGGAGATTCAGGTCTGAAGGTGCACTGACAAAACAGTCATGATCTAGACCAGTTTTCCCACCAATTCAGCACTTTTGGGAGAATTGCCCCCCTCTCTTTACAGATGCTGTATGAACTGCTGAGTATTTCCACCATTTACTGTTTTTATTTCAGAAAATAGGGAAAAATTGCCTTTCCCACGAAGCATTCCTCTATTGAAGTAGTTACCACACAGCATGGAAGGGCGAAACAGGGAAAAACAAGGAGCTGTGTTGGAGTAAATATACTCCCACTGGGCCACATTAGTGACATTAAGGTAACTGCAGTCCTCAAATTTTATACATGCAGGCTATTTCAGCCAGGCACTGGTGACATGTATCCATGTGTAGCAGGCCACAGATGCTATTCTGTCGGGCTTCTGACTTCATCACCTGTAACATGGCCCCAGTATGGCAAAGGGAGAGGTCCATCAAGTTCCACAGGAAAAGATACAAAAGTCTGAGGCCACGTACCAACCTGCTGCCATCAGACTTTTGAATAGACCTACCTTATATTAAGTTGATTGTTCTCTACACCCTAGCTATGACTGTAACACTACATTCTGCACCCTCTCCTTTCCTTCTCTATGAATGGTATGCTTTGTCTGTATAGCACGCAAGAAACAATATTTTTCACTGTGTACCAATGCATGTGCCAATAATAAATCATGATGTGGAGATGCCGGCATTGGACTGGGATGGGTACACTGGGGCATTCAGCCTCTGATCTTCAGGTAAGCGTTCTCCAAGGCAGCCTTCAAGACACACGACAACACAGAATCGCCGAGCAAAAACTGATAGCCAAGTTCCGCACGCATGAGGACGGCCTCAACTGGGATCTTGGGTTCATGTCACACTACATCTAACCACACCATTTTGCCTGGGCTTACAAAATCCTCCTAACTGTCCTGGCCTGAGACAATTCACTCTTCTTTAATCTGTGATTATCCCTCTCTCCACTCGCATTGTCTGTACCTTGATTACCTGTAAAGACTCGCATTCCAACCATTATCTTGTAATTGTGTCTCTGTCTATATATGCCATGTTTGTGAACCCAACACTCCACTCAACTGAGGAAGGAGCAGCGCTCCGAAAGCTCGTGATTCCAAATAAGCCTGTTGGACTTTAACCTGGTGATAATAATAAATCAAATCAAAGATTACTGGCTTCCCTGAACGGCACTATCAACGGAACCCATGTGTCACTGAAAACAACTAATTATGCACTTGTCACCTATATCAACAGGATGCCATTTGTTGAATATGATGACCCTTTGCAATGTCCAATGCATGTCAGTGCAATTATTGGGAAAGGAATCTTTGGCACTCAAGCTTGATTCTTTGAATGGAGTGCAGCAAAGATCTGGATGGATATTAGGTGACAAACTCTACTTGTTAAAACCATGGTTGATGACACCACATGACAGGCCCAATAGTGTAGCTCAGGAAAGGTACCATTGAGCGCATGTATGCATGCATCAAGTAGCAGACAAGAAAATGGGGAAATCACATTTATGGTGCCTGAATAGATTGAGGGGGAAAATCGCAATACTTGTCTATCAAAGGGGTGAGGATTGTGGTGGGATGCTGCACCTCGCACAACTTTGCTTCTGATCCTTCAGTCCTTCATGAAAATGGATGACTTGGAGAATCCCAACCAGGATGCACCTACCTGGTGGTTCTGTCATTTGGACAATGTTGAAAGTGGCAACATAGCTTCCCACCACCCCAATCCAGGATAACACACAAAGATATAAGATAAAAAGGCAAATTGTGAACATTTATTGCACTATAAATAATAATTGAGATAGTTCCTGTAAAATTCTAAATAGACATTGAGGCGGTTAGTCATGTTTTAGTTTGGAGACAGTTGTAATGCCAATATGGTTGATGCCACAGGGCACAATCTGATCTGCAGTTCATGCCACGCTCCCGCTGCAGCGAGGTCAGAAAATTTGGCGTTGAGCCAAATCTCCGTTCACTGCAACAGGATGGGAAAATCGTGCCGCGTGAATGGTGATAAGATTCCGGCCAAAATCTTTCAAAAGTTCTAAATGACTTTTGACTAAATTTAAAGTTTAAGTTTTTTAAAGTTTTAAAAAAGTTTACAGTTTTTATATTAGTGTCACAAGTAGGCTTACATTAACACTGCAATGAAGTTACTGTGAAAATCCCCTAGTCGCTACACTCTGGCGCCTGTTCGGGTACACTGAGGGAGAATTTAGCATGACCAATGCACCTAACCAGTATGTCTTTTGGACTGTGGCAGGAAACCGGAACACCAGTAGGAAACCCCCGCAGACATGGGGAGAATGTGCAGACTCCACACAGACAGTGACCCAAGCAGAAATCAAACCTGGGTTCCGAGCGCTGTGAGGCAGCAGCGCTAATCACTGTGCCACCACACCACCCAGGCACGATGTATGGGCAATAGCAGCAACATCGATTATTATAGTGACAATCATAAGAATGTATATATCCTAACAAATAACACAAAAACCAAAAATACTGCTTAAAAGTTGCTCATTATTTGACACTGCCTTTTTATAAAGAATCTTTTTCTTAGAATTAAATTAACTTTGCACAGTTAACGATCATTACCTCTCTCTAATGCTCCTGACTGAATTTATGGGCACCTCTTTATTATTATCCATGTCAGATGGTCAGACTGTGTCAACTTCAGATACCATTCAGATATCCTGTAGGGGTCTTATTCACCTCTCCGTTCCAGCTAATTGTATCATCAAAAGTATCATCATAATTAACCAGTTCAGGGAAAGTATCACTAGCGGCAGGCACAGCTGCACTGATATCTGGTCCACTTATACTTGCCCTATAGGGCCAAAATACACACCAGCAAGGAGTTACCCTTGAATTGCAGAGCAAGCTCGAGGGGCCGAGTGGCCTACTCCTGCTCCTAACTTGCATGTCCATTTCAGCACGCAAAACATGATTTTCTCTCCGTTAATATTAACAAATAGAAAATCGCAGGATAGATTTCTGAAATTACTCATGATACAATCCTGTGAAGTGGAATTTTCAGCTAATATGGCAAGTTCACAGAATTAGCTCTTAAATTAACATAAATGAATCTCTAAGTGCAAACAACAAACAATGTTGATTTTGTGGTTGTCATACAGATATTGGATTGAAACCAGTAACTGTATAAAGCGATCCTCAGTTGACAGACCTCAATTATACTGCTGACTGGGCTATGCAGTACCTCATAGTTACTTTGGCAATAACTGGGATCTGTGCATTCCAGCTGGGTGCTCCGGTTTCCTCCCACAGTCCAAAAGATGTGCTGGTTAGGTGCATTGGCCGTGCTAAATTCTCCCTCAATGTACCCGCTAGAGTGTGGCGATCAGGGGATTTTCACAGTAACTTCATTGCAGTGTTAATGTAAGCCTGCTTGTGAGACTAACAAATAATTAAATAAATGTACAGACACCTGCTGGGACCTAACCAGCAAAATTAGAATATAGACTACAGTAGCACGGAAATATGGTTCCTCCCGTAACAGTTTGAAGATTTCATACTAATTTTATATCATTGAATCATAGAATCCTACAGTGCAGAAGGAGGCCATTTGGCCCATCAAGTCTGCACCGACCACAATCCCACCCAGGTCTTATCCCCATAACCTCATGCATTTATCCTAGCTAGTCCCCCTGACACTGAGGAGCAATTGGCATGGCCAATCCACCTAACCTGCACATCTTTGGACTGTGGGAGGAAACTGGAGCATCCAGAGGAAACTCACGCGGATACGGGGAGAATGTGCAAACTTCATAGAGACAGTGACCCAAGTCGAGAATCGAACTCAAGTCCCTGGCGCTGTGAGGCAGCAGTGCTAACCAGTGTGCCACCATGCCGCCCCATAAGACAATATCATCCAAAGTAGTCCAATGAATCACTTTAATTGAGCTTCCACAGAACTGCAGTTCTTTTACACAGCTTGAAGCTCAAACTGTGAGACTGTCTACACGAAGATGTATCACATATCTGCATTTTAGTGACTTCAGAAGGCAGATCAGAACCTGATTACTGAATTACGTTACTGATGCCACTTACATTCTGGAGCAGTAGTATCTAGCTGCATTGTTCAAGCTGCTATTTGATTAGCAGATATCAGTACAAAAAATTCGTGGATTTGAAATTGGAGAAGAACACTAATCCAAAATGAGAAGACAATCTGCTAGAAACACACATCTGGTTAGTAAGTATCTGTAAGGAAAAAAATGTTAATATTTTACACGAATGTATTTTTAAAAATATCCAGTACCACTGCGTCATGCTTATAATTGATTAATTTTTATTCATTCATGGGACCTAAGTATTACTGTCAAGGTCAGCATTTATTACCCATCCTTAATTGGAAAGGTGATGGTGAGCCGCCTTCTTGAACTCCTGCAGTCCATGCAATGTAGTGCACCCACAGTGTTGTTAGGGAGGGAGTTCCAAGATTTTGACACAACGACAATGGAGGAATAGTGACAAAGTTCCAAGTCAGGATTATGTATGACTTGGAGGGGAACTTTCAGGGGGTAGTTTCCCCATGTGCTGCTGTCTCTTTATTCTTATAGGTGGTAGAGGCCATGGTATATTATTAGATGCAGTGAAATGAGTCTTGTTGAGTTTCTGTCGCTCTGTGCCAATAGTGCAGGGAGTGAATGTTTAAGGTGATGAATGGAGGGGTTGATGATGTTGAGCTTCCTGAGTGTTGTTGGAGCGACACTCATCCAGGTAAGTGGGAAGTATTCCACCACACTCCCTGGGAGGCTTTGGGGAATCAAGAGGTGAGATACTTACCACAAAATCTCGCAACGTCTGACCTCCTCTTACGGTCACAGTAATTATATGGTTGGTCTAGTTAAGTTTCTAATCAACGGTAACCCTCAGCAAGCAGATGCTGGGGAATTTGGTGATGATTATGTCATTGAATGTCAAAGAGGGATGGTTAGATTCCCTTTTGTTGGAGATAATCATTGCTTGGCACTTGTGTGGCTCAAATGTTACTTTTCACTTATCAAGCCAAGTCTGAACTTTGTCCAGATCTTGCTGCAGGTGAACACGGACTGCTTCTGTATATGAGGAATTGCAAATGGGACTGAACACTGAAATCATCCTACCCTAAAGTACTACTGAAGTAATGTCTGTCATGACATTATAATGATGTAAAGGCACCAATCACTCTTAAGAGATCGGGTAAACACATTATAGATTCAATTATTAAGAGAACAGGTATACATGGACAGAGAGCTTGAAGATATCACCAGCAGAGCTGTCTGTGCTGTGCTCTTTTCAAAAGCTAGAACTGGATTCCCTGACACACTTCCTTTCTAGTGATGTCATGCTGTACTAGAGGCATATTACACCAATGTCCTGGTACTGAGATGAATGGCCTCTGACCACAATGACCATCTTCTTTGTGCTCGCTCTCCTTGATTTTCACTAA